>NC_044994.1:57119214-57419214 GCF_008728515.1 Papio anubis
CTATCTATCTATCTATCTATCTATCTATCTATCTATCTATCTATCTAATATGTACGTTCACACACACACACACAGGAAGAGAGGAATCATGTAATCTAGAATAGGAACCATGGAAATAAATGAAATAGATATGTCATCTGCAAAGATGACATGATTCCATACCTAGAAAATCAGAGAAAGAACTGTTGCACATCAGTGAAGTTTCCAGAAAGCCAAAGCATGTCTTCTGAAAACTGAATGATTTTATTTTCAACAATTCTATATTTAAAAAACAATAAAACAGCTTTTCAAAAATATATCATATAGTGTGTTGCCTTTTTAGAGTTTGCTCATAACTATGCTTTTCCTTATTATTATTGTTATTGATATAAATTATTGTACAGTCCTAAATATAGTGGTTGTCATCCATGAGGTTCTGTTTTCCCCCTAGATTAAAAGTCTTTGGATTAGGCAGTGGCTCATGCCTGTAATCCCAGCACTTTGAGAGGCCAATGCGAGAGTATTGCTTGAGGCCAGGAGCTTCAGACCAGCCTGGGTTAAAAAGTGAGATCTCATCTCTACAAAATATTTTAGAAAATTAGCCAGGTACAGTGGCATGCACCTGTAGTTCTAGCTACTTCAGAGGCTGAGGCTGGAGGATTGCTTACACCTAGGAGTTTGAGGTTGCAGCGAGCTATGGAGTGCCACTGCACTCCAGCCTGGGTGACAGAGCAAGACCCCATCTCTAAAAAATTGTTTTGAAAAAGTCATTGGACTTCTTCTATCTCTTTTGATGTTTACTTGTAATCTGCTAGTTTCTGTCAAGTACATTTTAATTCATTTCAACTGAAGCCAAAACAAACAGACAGTTAATAATTACCCTATATATCCTAGGTGCTGGGTTAAAGGCTGAGATTGCTAGGAAAAATAAGAAATCCTATGTTTCAATATCCTCTGTAACCCTCGGCAAATTATGAGACGAGATATATTATATTGTAACTTAAAATCTCCTTTATGATGTTAAATTTAAAAAGCCAGACACAGAAAGACAAATACCCAAATACTACATGGTTTCACTCATATGTGGAATGAAACAAACAAATGAAAAACAGAAACGAGACCACAGAAGCAGCAAGTAGTGAGAAGGAAAGGAAGTGGATGATGGGGAGAGGTTGGTCAATGAGTCCAAAGTTACAATTAGAGAGGAGGAATAAGTTGTGGGGTCCGTTGTATAGTAGGGTGAGTATGGTTAACGGTAAGGCATTGTATATTACAGAATAGCCCGAGGGGAGGCCTTTGAATGTTCTCACCACAAAGAAATGATACGTGCATCATGTGATGAATATGCTAAGTACCTTGATTTGATCATTATACAACGTATATATGTATTAGTATATTAAATTGTGCTTTATAAATATGTAAAATTGTAATGTGCCACTAAAAATTTTAAAAATTCCTCGTTTGGGGTGAATTTCTGTTTATCTTGCGAGCAAATTTATAGGCTCCACTATAGATCTTTTTTCATATGTAGATATTTTTTCTGTTATCTCTAGCTTCAAAATGTGACTTTTAGGTTAAGTCAACTGTTACTATTTTACCTGCCCCTAAATGCATTTTTTTTTCTTGTGTGTGTGGGACTTAATGGTATGGCTCTTTCTACCTGAGTTCTTGTGGAGCAAGGTATAGACAGTGAGTCCCAGTCCTTCCTCCTCTTGTGATACTAGGAAATGATGGCATCATTAGTGAGTCTCTAGAAACATCCTGACAACTACCATGCTGGGAAGGAGGTGGCTAGGATAATGAGTAATAAAAACAATGATGACAGTAATAACAGCAGCACGTTATGTATCATGATTTTATGTTAAACTCAGAGATATTTTATTCCTTTTACCTGTTATTCTTTTCCCATCATCTGGCAGCATGGAGAGCTCCTGCATGCTGTACTCTATCAGACCGGGGAAGATAAATCTAAAACTAAGTCAATTAAGTGATTTCAATGGGATTCTCTAGGAGGAGATAACTTTCTGAAAACTCTTTTCCATGCAGTCTGTGACAGCTATAGTAGAACAGAAACGGCCTGTGCCATATGTAGGCAGAGAGGGCTTCAAACAGCCCACTCCCCATCATGAGTTTCTTGGTTTCTGCAAAAAGGGGAAGATGTACAAAATTGTCCCATGTTCTCTGGATTCTTTGCCTTCCCATACCATCCCAGATCCATGCACAACAACAGAAACAAAGAGTATGGAAGAGAAAGTGGGTGATGGCGTGTTTTTTTAGGATGTCATTGTTGTGAGGGAGAAGGAACAAGGGAGCCCCGTGGCAGAGGTTGTGGACAGGAGAGCACCTGTGTGGAACAACTGGTGGTACATAGATGGTTCTCAGAGGACTGGTCCTACAAGAGGGAGCCAACAAGTCAGTGTGTATGGAGGTGGAGGTGGGGTGGGTAGAAGGACAACAGAACAGTAACAAATTGCTTGTGCTTAGAGACTAGACCACAAGATAGTCAACTTGGAAAATCCACAGTAGAGGCAGAGGCTGATACTCCAGACTAGGTGGGCAAAATGACATCTCCATGAAGGCCGTGAGGACTTAAGAATGGCACTGAGACTAGAAACACCCCTCTCTCACAATGTCATAATACTCAGTAAGTACTCTTCTAATTCACCAGTATGGAAATGAGTACTGTGGGCAAGAAGAGATTGCAGGTAAAGCAAGAGTGGTGGTACGATGGAGCTGAAATTCACACTTGACCACATTTAAGTTCAATAATGACAAAGGGAGATTGAATGGGTGGGCAACGTGGAGTTGTTGGTGCTGTTGCTTTTGACCTGCCAATATTGGAATCCAGTCCTGGGTGCTGGGTTGCATTGATACAAGAAAATAAAGAAGTTCTGAATTTGCATGCTTGTGTCCACAGGGACCTGTGGAACCTCCTGATCTTATGTTAACAGGGATGGCTGGGCCTTTGTTCTTATTTTTCTCACACCTACATGTCCATAGTGTGGAGATTGCAGGCAGTTTTATGCCTGTGGACATCAACATTGAGGACAGTTGCCAAAACCAATCCTGTGGCATTTTTAGGCATCATCAGTGGTATTCATTTTTAACAAAATTACATTGAGCGAAACTGTTTAATTGTGTAATTTATTACAGTGTGACAGTTAATGATCCATGAGCACTGTACAGATGGTGCCTCACCTGCTGAACAAGTGTGGATTATGATACGTTTTCAAGAGGAATCAGGCCCAGTTATACTCTTCCACACATTAACAATTTTTCTTCTAAAATGACTATGGGTTCTTGCCAAATTTCCAGTAGTCTGATGTTGTTGACAGATTTGTTGATTTCAGTATTATCTTATCCTCTTACCTATTCTTTACATTTATTAAGCAGAGTGTTTTAATTTTCTCTTTTACTTTTGGTCTGCGTCAACCACACTGTATCTTATTTGGTCTTACAGAATAAAATACAAGAAATATGATGTCAATGGAGATGAGTTTTTCTTTCTATGATTTTCTCTTTCTTTCTGTTCCTTTCTATTCTAGTCTTTTTTTTTTGGGACAGAGTCTCGCTCTGTCACCCAGGTTGGAGTGCAGTGGTGCGACCTCAGCTCACTGCAACCTCTGCCTCCTAGGTTCAAGCAATTCTCCTGTCTCAGCCTCCCTAGTAGCTGGGATTACAGGTGGGTGCCATCAAGCCAGGCTAATTTTTGTAGTTTTAGTAGAAACGGGGTTTCACCATATTGCTCAGGCTGTTCTGGAACTCCTGACCTCATGTGATCCACCTGCCTTGGCCTCCCAAAGTGCTGTGATTACAGGAGTGAGCCAATGCGCCTAGCCCTTTTATTTCTTTAATAGAGTAGATTAGAAATTCATTTAATGCACATGTAGTTTTTAAAATATTGCCTATAAATTATTTTAATAATGGCTTTATTACGATACAATTCTCATGCCATAAAAAAGTACACAATTCAGAGGCTTGTGTTCTCTCTACTCTCTGATGACAATTGTTCAATGAATTTATGTCTTTCGGGATAAAGATAAAAATCTATAACATGTCCTACAAAGCCCTTAACGATATTGCTCTTGTCTTTCTCTATGACTTTACTGTCTTCCCCTGCTAAGCAGAGTGCTTGACATATAATAGATGTACAATAAATATGCTGAATGAATGAAGAAATAAATGTCTTCTGCAAGACTTATTTTCAAAGCTGGAGCATACTTATATAATGGGAGAGAAAAATAAGCCACCCTGGAAAGATTTGCTATGGAAAAGAGGACATTATTTTTCTACATTATTTTTAAATCATCCTCCTGCCACTTGGAGAACTGCTGATCACGAGGGCAGCACAGTGACCTTGTCAGACTCCTGCCTAATTCTCGAACTTCTCTTTGAAGCAAGTAAATGAAATCTGTTTCAAAAACTGCTGTTTCTTTTTCTTCTGATACTTGAAAATGTGAATTCACCTTTCTGAATAGATTTCGATTTGGGGTAAGATACAAAATGGGCCTTAGATAAAAGTAAGAAAAAGAAAAATGAGGTTCTGGACAAGGCAGGACTAAAATTATTCTGTAAGTAAATGTAAAGGTACTGTCTAGTTTGGGTATGAAAAATATTTTGGTGTTAATTTATTTTTTAATTGAGTGAGGCTTGGGAACTGGTATTCGGTGCCTTTGAAGTATATGGCGATTGTGGAGATGAAGAAATTAGCTTTGCTGAGAGCGACTGCCTATGGTAAAAAGGAGACAGGCTACAGAGCACAGAGGAAGGGGACAAAGTGACTTTGAAATATGGATGAATGATGAGTTTGGAGACAGCGATGGCTGATGTCCTATCATGATATCGAATTGAATTTTCTTTTGTGACTTCTTCCCTCCTCCCACCACCTTCTCAGATTGAGTCTTTAGTAAGGCTCTTTTAACCATTACAAACTAGAGCAAGCGCTGTCTTAACTCTGCCATGAATAAAGACAGGAGGGACATGATCATAGTTTGAAGCAGAGCAGGACAAGAGAGAGTAGGAAGAATTTGTGTGATAGACTGAGAAATTACCGAGGAAAATCCTGGAGCAGGAATTGAAGATTGACTGGGGATGATCAGGTTATTTATGTGATTATCCACTACTCCCGAACACCCAAATCCAAAGGAAAATCACAGAAAAGAATGTTTCTGAAAATACATGTAGAATGGGTTTTGACATTGTTTTATTTGGAAATTAAAGCTAAAATAGAGCCCAAATCTCCTGACTTACATTACAGTAGTTTGCCTGAGGTTGCAGAAGGGTCTAAAAAGGAAGACTTACACAACACTTTTTGACAACACACTGAAGACACAGATCAAAGCACTGTGGTTCAAGGTTATAATACCAAATATACACAACAGAGACAGGTGCTACTCATCCTTACACTTCTCCTGCCTTTTTTTTTTTTTTTTTTTTTTTTTAAATGTAGACATGTATCACAATTTCCTGCCACGAGAGAGGTAGCCCTCTTGACACTTTCCTCTGTGGCTCCATTAGCTGCTTCTGTCTCACCACTAAGGATGTGGAGGAGGCCATGGAAACCCTCATCCTGCAGCCCACAGGTCCCTTCCCAGGCCTGGCTCACTGTAAAGTAGGGGGGCACCATGATTACAAATGGGTTGTGCTTCTAAGGCCAGGTAGCTTTGGTGCCTTCTAGAACTCTGTGTGCTCTCATATAGAGGTGATGAGATGTCTGCCGCTTTTCAGAGAACTTGATTGCAATGGCTGGGTGGGAGGGGTATGGACAGAGATGGACAAAGGGACTTTGAAATATGGATGAATGGTATTAACAGAGACAGGTTCGCCCTGGAGGAAAGAATGGACAGAAGTGGGTTCACCCAAGGACCAAGATGGGCTGGCCCCGGGAGAGTGCGGACAAATAAGAGAAGGGCTCCACATGGCGTTTTAGGCCCACAAGCTCTCATAACCTGCCAGGGCCTGGGGCCAGGGACCACTGGGGCTCATGTCCAAACGTGCAGCTGCTCCTGGGGGCTCTTGACCATTGACAACCCCTAAGCCACCTCTCCATGATGCCTGGCCTAACCCCCATCCTTCCTTTTTTTCTTTTCTACCACCACCACACATTTGCAGTGGAGTTTCCTACATTTGGGGAAATGGCAGGGTTCAGCACAATCAGAGGGTTAATCCTTGGTTCTGGGAAAACCAAGGTGTCTCCCCTGCCAGGCAAATATTGCTCACTCTTGAGTGTCATGGTACATGCTGCAGCCAGCCAGCTGACCTAAAGCCACTCTGGTGTCTGTGTTCTTTTGGGGGTCTTAGGATTCTCACAGGAACTCACTGTAGCCAAAGTTCTAGCACAACATTTCAGAAGCAGCTGTTTTCTGGCCTGGCAGATATGATCTGTGCTGTTTTTTTCTAACCATTTTAAGCTCATGGAATGTTTCAGGATGGCCCACTGTGATGATGACTGATGGCCAGTCACTTTTGTAATGGCAACTGGGTGCCCTGTGCACTGGCTTAGCCCCATTAACATTTCTCAACCCTCTGTTGGATAGATTACTGACTCTTTTCATAAGCTTTCTGACCTTGTCTTAAGCTTTACAATCCACGGTGATGAATTTATAGAGTGATTGTGACTATGTATGAGGAGTGTAACAGAGATAAATGGGCATTTGATGTTGACAAAGCAGAGAAAAAAATATTGTTCTCCACACCTTTTGTTAGCAAACACATGATTCACTATAATTCTTTTTTAGTGATTTATCTATGAATCTTCTTTTCTCACTTAATAAAATGTCACCCATTGCTCTTCCAAGGCTGACACCATGGTTTTGTAATATATTATTAAAGCCATGTCACGCTCAAGAGGCAGTGAGCTTGGCTTCACAGCAGTGTTATTTTACCTTCTGTTTCTAAAAATGCTCAAACGGTTCCAAGGACATATTAGCTGCTTCTGTATTGTTTCAAACAACTTCCTTTGTAAGCAACCAGACCTACCTAATGCTTTGGAAGTGCGTATTTTTCTTTCATAAAGTTCTTATATATTTTCTATCAAGTTTGGGGAAAACTATAAAAAATGAATCACAGGAGTTGAGAAAATAGTGAACTGTTTTTCTTAAAATTATATCAGAAGAATCATTTTATACAATGGTCTGGACCTAAAAGGTTGAATATTATTACTATTATCCTGCAACTCTTGCTGGCAAGCTTGAAAAAGCCATATTCTCTTTTTTAGGGTCCAAAATTAAAGGTATGTTATTTTAATCTCATTTTATCTAGTTATTTTTACTTATTTATTGACTTACGTATTTTGAGACAGTGTCTCCTGTTTCTCAGGCTGGAGTGCAGTGGCTCAATCAGGGCCCACTGCAGCCTCGACCTTCCACGCTCAATTGATTCTCCCATGTTAGCTTCCTGAGTAGCTGAGACTATGGGCATGTGCCCCTATCCCCAGCTCATTTTGTATTTCTTGTGGAGAGTTTCACCATATTGCCCAGGCCGATCTCAAACTCCTGGGTTCAAGCCATCAGACCACCTCAGCCTCCCGAAGGAATCAACACTTTTTGGAAGATCTTTGGGGGTTTCTTACACACAGCCAAGTTGGACACACTGAACAAGGTTTTGAGAGATGCTTAGAGTTTAGGCTCATGGAGATACAGAGAAATAGCCATCCAGGGAAGCTGGCAGCAACACTGAGTTAGATTTCACAAGAGATTTGGTCAACTTGGCCCATGTTGTGTGAGCATGATTAGTAAATAGGAAACAAGGCTAAAAAGAGAGTTTAAAGCCAGATGAGGTTAATATAAAGTCCCTATTAACAATTTTGATTTTTTGTTTTATAAGCAGATAATATATTCTACATTTTTACATTGGCTAGATGACATAATTAGAACAGCTCCTCAGGAAGATAGATCTGGCAGTAATGAGTTGGATGGAACAGAGAGAAAATAGGTTGGAAGTAGGGCCATCAGCTGGGAGACTGGAAAAGTTCATGCAGGTGGTAATGAGGACCTGACCTCAGAAAACAAGGGTTTCATTAGGAAGAAGGAGGCAGGAACATAAGACCTTCTGGTAAACTGGATTGAATAATTCTAGGTAAATTCAAAAATGCTATGCAGGAAATAATGAATAAATTTAAATAGTTCTGTCGTGCAATGTAAACATGTCATTCGCTCAAAGCCTGTTATCCTAATATTACATGACAGTGTCCTCTGGGTTATTTTCCATTACAAGAAGTTACAGTAGCTGATAAGCCTGTGACCAATTTAAAATATAATTGTTGTTCTGTCTTCCTGCGACACAGTTTGAGTTTCGATCCTTTAAGTAAACAATATAAAGAATTAGAGTCAAGTTCAATATTAGGAGTCTGATTCCTAGAAACAGAAAAAGGGCTTGAGAAGGGTTGCTGGCTATAAAGCAAATTTGATCTTCAAATTGTCATTTTCCATCTATGGTGGCATGCTGTCATTGTGAGTGAAGACCTTGTCCCAGGTCCTAGAACGAGTGAGGTTTTCAGATACTGATACAAGTGGAGGATATAAATTAAACAGTGAAGACATGTTGGGGACCACTGGGTTAATAGATCACTAGAAATTCATTTGGAGAAGAAATTTCATAAATATTAGACTGTTAGCACTGGAAGAGGTTTTAAAGATCACCTGGTTAAGTGTACGAGTTTTAGAGTCGGATCAAAGTGGGTTTCAATTCCTAGCTCCTCCTTGTACTAGATATGTCACCTTTATTTCACTAGTAGTCATTTGTGGGAGAAGTTTCTCCATGTTACAGATGGAGACACCCCCATCTCACAGAATCATGGCGATAATTAAATAAATTCATGATTGCAAAGTGCTTAGCCCGGTATGTAGCAAACACTCAGCATAAAGCAGCTGTTATTAGAAGTAAGATGAATGCTATGATTCAGGTCTCCTGAAAATGGACTGAGTCCCCCTCCACAGAGCCATGCCCTCTCCATTTATATTCCCACTTTAAAGTATTCAAATATTAAAAGTAATGGCAAAAACTGCAATTACATTTGCACCAACCTAATACCTATTCCAGAAAACTTCCATCAATTTTGACATTTATGTTGACATCAGTCTCTATATCAAATTGTTTCCATCATTACTAAAACAGGCTATTAAAGTCAATGCTACACAATCAATCATTTAAACAAATATATTGAGTACCTACTCAATGAAAGGAATATGCTTTATATGATAAATGACATGCCATCATAAAAACTTAATTATTACCTATTTCTCCACAAAATATTAATCATCATTGTTATTTTTAACCAGAACGAAGAGGCACTGTTCCGTAATGAAGTGCTCTGGGATTTGAGGTGTGGGTAGAAGTTAGCCCCTCGGGCGAGGACATTATTTGCTGCTATCAGGTTTCAGCTGCGGTTTGGATGGAGTCATTCAGGTTATTTAGAATAGGTCTTCAGAAACATGCATTTTTATTTAAATATCTGTAATTAGTATCTGATTATACACAATTATCACTAATAAGTGATAGAAACAATACAGTGTCAAAGCAAAATAAGAACTACATGGGAAGAGGAGGAGAAGAATGTTATATCAGCAGAATGGCTAGTTGGGGCTGGACTTTGGAGATCATTGCCTTTCATCCTTAGACAATGTGAGGGAGTGAGTGCTCTTATTTTTATTCACATTTCTTCAAGGAGAAAGCTAATACTCAGATGGAAACTTGCCAGTCTCACAGATAATAAGTGGTAGGTTCGGATTTGAATTCAGATTCATTTGACTCTCAAACATCTATTTTTTGTGTATTTTATAAACCCTATTATTACAAGATAAAACACAGAGAAAATGATACATAAAGAATTCATTGCTGCTTAAAATTTTATAAGGTGAACACTTTTGCAACCACCACTCAGGTTAAGAAATAGAAGTTTGCCCTATGCTCTAGAAGACCTCCATCTTCAAAAGTAAACACTATAAGCACTATCCTGGCACTGATAGTAATCACTCTTTGTGTTTCCCTCCTTCCTTCCTTCCCTCCCTCCCTTCCTTCTTTCCTTCCTTCCTTCCTTCTTTCCTTCCTTCCTTCCTCCATTTTTTTTTTTTGTTTGTTCTGAGACAGAATCTCTCTCTGTCACCCAGGCTGGAGTACAGTCACACCATTCAATCTCAGCTCACTGCAACCTCTGCCTCCCCAGTTCAAGCGGTTCTCGTGCCTCAACCTGTATGACTTAATTAGCCAAACGAGCATCCCTAAATAATTGTTCAGTTTTTTCTTCTTCTTCTTTTTTTTTTTTTTTAATTTTAAGCTCCATGTCTTTAAGGTCTCATTTAATATACCAAATCCCTTTTCCTTTATTTAGAGTTTACCTGCTGATCCACCTAGACTATTTATCTGTATCTTTCCATCAGTCTGAATTTTCTTTTTGCATACTCATGGTGCCTTCAGACCACTGCTCTGACCTTTCTTTTCTATCAATTGTCCACTGAATCCAAAGGCTTGATCGGACTCAGATTGGATCCCTTGGGCAAGGCATTAGGGGAGTGTATTTTTTCATCAGGCTGCATGTAGTATCTGGGTATTACTCTTATTTCCATATCTATTGATGTTCAATGCCTAAGTTATTAATTCACTGGAGGTTCCACATGGTGATACTTTATCATTCTTTTTCACTTATTCCCCAAAATAATTTTAAAACGAGACACCTGCTTTGTATGTGGTTACTCAGTATTATAGTTTATATAGAAAAGGAACAATGAATGCTTGAATTTTTCTTTCATTTATCTGGTTTTAAAATATACTTCATGTTTCAATCAGTTGTAATTCTTGTTCCCATTGAAGCTCAATTTGCTTATTCTGCAGTCTTGTTGTATCTGGTTTGACAAGATGTTCCACACTCTTCCTGTGTGTTTCTCAATATCTGGAATCTGTAATTTCTCAAAGAAGTTCTGTTTCTTTTAGTGGGACATGGTATTTCAAGACTGCAGCTTGGATCTAGAGATGTGAATTACTACTGGATAGATTATTGTTTCTAAGTGTTTTTAGTGTACAGAAATTGGACATAGTTAAAATAACCTGTGATTCAATAATGATACATCTAAATCAAAGGCACAGGGCTGGTGCTTAATTTCTTCTGTTTTACATTTGTATTCCTTATTTTTCACACTAAAAATCTTAATTTTTCAGGTCCTAAGAGAGGACACAATTATAATATGCTATGACTGCTTACTCACATTATATACATACAAGTTTCAGAACAATGCTATTATTACGTTATCACTAATTATGACTACTCAAAATAGATTTATATATTTTTATATGCTATTTCATTATCCTCCAACCACATTTAATGGTTATACTATATCTACATCATAATATCATAGTTTCACTGTAATCTATAATCCTTCAGTTTTAACCTCACTCTGTATTGATTATATATAAGTAATTATGTAGACCACCAGTCCTTATGTTGGTGTTTTCCTTATAAGTTTAGTTGCCTAAAACTTGTTTTATAGTAGATTTCTTAGAAACTGTTCATGGGGAAAAATACTTTTGAATTACTACAAGTTGTATGTGCCACTTATAAATAAAGGGCAATGTCTTATGGATATAAAATAAGTGGTTCATGTTTTCCTTTCTTGAGTATCTGAATTATTTTACCTCACTTTCCTCTGGAATAACATATTGTTGTAAAAAAGAAAAGGCTGATGAAGATATAATTATTTGTCACTTATAAATCACTGCTCTTTTTGTCTGGATTCCAAAAGAATTTTTAAATTTTATCTTTAATTTCAGACAGCTTTTCTAATTTTTTCCCAGAGCCTTTTATTATTTGTAGGTTGGATCTTCTTTACCTATCTTCAGTATTTGCCACTCTTTCTAGACTCCTTTTTAAAAAAATTTCCTTTGTCTTTATCTTCTCCTCTTAGTATATTTTCTGATGTATTTATTTTAATTTTTGTGTTCCTCCTAGTCCTCACTTCTAAAATATATTTTGTGTTTCTAATTTTAGTCTTTCTAATACGCATTATTTCTAATTCTGATGTATATTGTTCTTCCATGTCATGTATCATTTTATTAACTATTTTAATCTAATTTTTAATTATGCGTTACAGTTTTGATTAGCTTTTGAGTAACTTTTCTTGGTTTGTTTTTATTGTTTATAAGGAGAATATTCTGCTCTTAGTTATCTTTTTCTAAGCAACTGTTTTTGGAGTTTTATCTAAATGTTTTTACTTAACTTTTTAATGTGAACTTAGTTTTTCTTAACTTTTTTTAGTGGGATGCTGAAGTTCAGATAAGTTTTATAATTTCACTGATGTTCTTCTTTTGTTGTTTTAAGATAGTGTTTAAAAATGTGCAATTTTTTCTTCTGATGTTTCTAGACCCTGCAAACTTTACTTCTGACATTTCTTTTTATTAACTTCTGTTTTGCTTGTTCTGTTTGAATCTGAATTCACTTCCTGCAGTTTCTCTTCACTATGGATTCCTGTCCTGGGAAACCCTGCAACCATATTTTCAAGAATATACTTGGTCTCTGCCCCTTAAGACTTTACTCTAGGACTCTTTCATTTACCTGTCCTTGGAAAAGGAAATCTCTCTCTTTTTTTTTTTTTTTGGCTGCTGTTTTCAGATTGGTCTGCTTTTGCTTCCAACAATATTTATTGGTCATTCAAAGGTTCTCTTTTTCCATGGTCTATCTGGGATCCTGCTACTTCTCTGTTTTCCTTCATTGAGATCCTGCTAACATGCGGGGCTTTGATGGTTTATCCCTAACCACTTGCATTTTGGGGTTTCAGTGGATATCTTCGCATTTAGTTTCAATGAAAATGTTGGTCCTGGGTGTGTGACTTTGCTATATAGTCCCTCTTTCATTTTATATGTAGGGTTTTAGAAAGAGCCAGTGTCTACATTTTTACTGCTGCCTCCATATTCTTAGAATTCAATTTTCTAAAACTTGGGCTTTTACAATCAAAATATTACCTTCTCATATAAATGAAATAAAAATCACAACTCAGATATTTATTGTATGTCTAACTGAATTGGAATGTGAAAAATAAATTTAGGAAATGACATAATGAAGTAAATTCTAATCACTTGATGCCTCCGACGATCCACACCCATTTTTACTAGCTAAGGAAAGAACTTCTTCACTGGACAAGGTGGTACAGTGGAAAGTGTGTGGATTTTGAAACCAGAGAGACTGAAGTTTAATTCTTTTTATTATTATTATTATTATTATTATTATTATTATTATTTTGAGATGGATTCTCACTCGGTCACCTATGCTGGAGTACTGTGGTGCAATTTTGGCTCACTGCAACCTCTGCCTCCTGGTTCAAGTGATTCCCCTGTTTCAGCCTCCCAAGTAGCTGGGATTACAGGCACACACCGCCATGTCTGGTTAATTTATTTTATTTTACTTTTAGTAGAGACAAGGTTTCACCATGTTGGCCAGGCTGGTCTTGAACTCCTGACTTCAAGTGATCCACCCACCTTGGCCTCCCCAAATGCTGGGATTACAGGCATGAGCCACTGCGCTCGGCCCGAAATTTAATTCTTAATCTGTTATTTAATACCTGTAAAATTACAGGTGAGATATTTAAGCTTTAAATGGATTTTCTTGTGAAATGCACACACCTATATCTCTGTTTGTATATGGCACATTTTGAATAAATTTTTGTTTCTTTCCCCAAACCCTTTACTCTCCAATGCTATGTAAAGATTGAAGGTTTAGCAAATTGAACATTTCATTTTTAAAGAATTATTTGCTTTACTTTTTGTTTTTTAGCTGGGGTTATTTTTCCTTTTTTTCCCTGGTATCAGTTTTGATTTGTTCCTACTTTCTCAATTTAGGAAAATACGAGAAAGGAAGAAAAGCAATGCAAAATTTGAAAAGCTATTGTATGAATTTAAGCGCACTTCACAGAACTGTCTCTTCCTACAGACCAGGGCAAACCCGGAAAATGGATTTTCTTTTTTTGTTTTCTCCTTATGCAGATTGTCATATAATGAATTACAAACAGAACTCAACTTCTGTAAGCTGCCAGAACTGGGGGCTGGAGATGCTCAGAAGATAGGCGGCCATGATTAAAAAGATTTGCCAAACACTAACTTTGAACATGCTGTGGTTTGATTTTTTCAAATGCAACTATGAGCAGAAAATAGCATTTTCTCACTCGGTGAAGTCACGCCTCTCTTTGTCAATGGAATAGTTGATAAATCAGTGAAAACAAAATTAAATGTAAATTGAGCTTTCCATCTGGCCACCGTGACACTCTCTAATTCAAGCCAAACAACTTGTCTTTAAGGAAGTCTTTCTCCGAAGTACACTAGATTAACAACATTTTACAGAGCTCTTCCATAGTTCAAGAGAGTATTTTAGGACATTCGAGAGAAAAAAAAAAAAATCTAGTTAGGACAAAAGAAGAATCTAAAAAGGCAATATCTAGTAACCTTTACTCTGAGACATAAAGTGTGTTTGTGTTTAAAGAATATGAATAATTATCCTTCACTCACAATATGATTTTTGCAGCGTTTTTATTTTCCTTATATCCAGGCTCTTCTCCCCCCAGCTTTACTGAAGTAAAACTGACCGATAAAAACTGCTTATATTCAAGATGTACGATATGTTTCTTTGCTATACACATACATTGTGTAATGATTACCACAAACAAATTAATTAAAACATCCTTCACCACACAGCCACTATCTTGGGCGTGTGTGTGTTGTGAACACTTAAGATTTGCTGTCTCAGCAAATTTTAATTAAGAAATACAGTATTATTCGCTACGGTCACTATATTAGGTATGGCTTGTAGGTTTCCAGGGAGAAGACTAAAATGCAACCTTTGTGAAGTAATAAGGAAGTTCTCAGACAATAATTATTTCCTCGTACAGTTCTAGAGAAAAGATGGACCGATTTGCATAAGATGTTCTATTTTGAAACAGCAGAATGCAAAACCAGCACACGTTAGAGTCTATAAAATCAGATGTGAATGTAGAGTTGGGTTCCAAGGTATTTATTAGGGATGAATACTTCCAACAAAGGGAAGAAAAGGAATGGGAAGAGGAGGAATGTGAACTTTTATGCGAACCTGAAATTTCACATTTGTGTTATCAGAAATGTCCTGACCTTTTGCTTCACTCAGTTACCAAATATGGACTGCGACAGGAAAGTGTGACTTTGGGCAAGGTGGCTGTCTGCAGCTAAGGAAGATTCTGAAGGAGCCAAAGCTGCCGGCTGCTTTCTGATGGCACTCCTATAGTGGGCAAGCAAGTCCTTCCTCAAAAGGGGATCTGTCTTTGCATTTCCATGTTTGCCACAAAAATATCAAGTAGTATCACCTGAAATTTGTGAATTGTAACTCCTGACCTGGACATTGTTGAGTAGACCCTAAATTATTATTCTTATAATAATTAGGGTTTTGTTAAGGAAAGGATGACCAGGACCCCAGGGGAAAACACACAAAGCAATTAAGGGGGATTCTGGGCTGAGGGACCAAGGTTATTACAGATAGGCAGGGGTTTTGTTTTTGGAAAAGGAGAACTGTTTCTGTTTACACTTATTGGCACAAAAAGTTTTTAAACACAATCAACTGTCCACTTTTCTTTATTCTTTATAACACTATTGTTTTCCTGGTTTTAATTTGTTTTATGTCTCATGTTCAAAATAAATGCATCTTAGCATCAACTTTTCCTAATATTGAAATATTTAGAAGTATTTTAATGATATAATTTTTATACTATAATAATCATATTTAGCATTAATACTAAGTAATCATATTTACTTTTCCTTTTCTATGCTAAACCTATTGTAATAGTACAAATCTTGCCAGGCATTGTGTGACAAAGTGCAGTGGCACTATCGGTGTCATTGAACTACTCACAGCATAATAAATGAAAATACAGTTGACCCTTGAAAAATGCAGGGTTAGAAGCACTGATCCCTGCACAGTCAGAAATCTGCATATAACTTTTGACTACCCCAAAACTTAACAACTAATAGCCTACTGTTGGCCAGAAGCCTTACCAAGAATAAAAATAGTGGATTAACACATATTTTATAGTTGCATGTATTCTCACAATACAGTAAATGAGAAAACAATGTTTTTATGAAAATCATAAGGAAGAGAAAATATGTTTACTATTCAATACATAGAAGTGGATCATTGTAATGGTCTTCATCCTCGTCTTCATGTTGAATAGACTAAGAAGGAGGAGGAAGAGGAGGTTTTGGTCTTTTTGTCTTAGACGTAGCAGAGGCAGATGAAAATATGCATATAAGTGGGTCCATAGAGTTCAAACCTATATTGTTCAAGGGTCAACCCTACATATTCCAGCTTGGGAAGCAATGGCTCTGTATGTTATGAATGAACTTAAGACCTTGGAGAACAATGATAGTGGCTCATGCCTGCATGTACAAGGACCTGGATCAGTGCCCTGCAGTGAATGAGTATCCAGGAGAGAGGACACGGCTTTAACATCAGTGTGGTTTGTCTGAGAATAGCAAAAACCGTAAAGGGTAACTCAGCCAACACTTCTTTTCCTGTTCTTAGAATTGGAAAGAGGGATGGATCCTTTTGGACTGAGCAAACCCCTGAGATTTTTGGGGCAATTAAAGTGTGTGTGCGAAGAGGTCATCAGGGAAGGAAACATAACTTTTGTTCCTAAGGGAGTTTGGTATTCAAACTATAAATTTGATAAATTAAAGAAGTGTATCCATATTTATACAATGAGACTGTGAAGTAGATCACAGCAGTTACATATTTAAGGGAGGATGAAAAGTATAGTTAAAGGGTGCTTCTTCATCTTCTTCAGAGAAGATACCGTGTTTCAGTTTCCATTTTATTACTTTATATTGGTATACCTTTGGGTAAGTCCCTCTATCTTTTCAGAACTACAGTTTCTGTGCTAAAATAAAAGGAAACCAAAAATTTAAACACAAAAAACAGAAGCAGTTGAAGTAGAACTCATGAATTCTTTTTAATGTTTTAATGTCTATAGCTCTTTAAAAATTCTGCTAATAATATCCATATACGATTTTAGCCTGCTGTATGGTGAGAAAATCGACATTTTTTTAAATGTAAAAATTAGGAATAAACAAATAAATCTTCCCCAATTCTGCTTTCAATTTCCTGGAACACTGACATAAAATGTTTATAAAAAAGACCATCCTTTAAATCTGTTTTGTCAATTATTCTGCTGTTGTAGGAACAGAACTCTAACAACAGTTAAATAACGAAGTTGAAATTCAAAACAACAACGTAGGGCATCCAATAAAGCTCACAGGCATTCGTCCTAGAAATCAAGCAGACCAGCTTTTTAATCTAGGCAACCGTCAGGTATTTTTAACTGAATGTTGAATAAAGGGGACTCTTCAAAATTCATAGTTACCATCTCTTGTTCACCAAGTTTACCAAAGGGAGAATTTTGGGGCTCAACATTGCACCACTTTTCCATTAAAATTCTAACAGCACGTTTAGTATCAAATCCCCTTTATTCTCTCTCTGTCATGAGTGATTAGTGTTTTCCTGCATTCATCAAATTCCTTGTGACCTTTACCCCATATTTCAGTGTCATTCCTCTCTCAAATGCAACTAGGATATTCTCTTCTAGCACATTTTGATGGACAAGGCAATCCATTTTGTTGTCTAACCTCTATATCAAAGTGACAGAAGATTCAGTGGTTTAACAGCTGGAGAAATTTTCATTACATGAATGAGATTTAGATAACACTTCCATTAACAGTGCTTAAGATCAATGTCCCTAAACTACCATTCCCAAATCAAGAGTTTATTGTGTGTTTTAATGCTTTAGAGCCACCAAGTGTTTCTTACTCAAACTGCCTGTAACATAATTTGGGATGCAAGTTATGTAAATAATGTTGAGATCATTTATTGGAAACCTCCAGCAAATAGCTGAAGATGCCCTCATCCTCCACTGAATAAAATTATAAAATGAAATAAAAAGGTCTTTAAAGGGTGCTCTATGCAAAGGGTGCTCTATGCAGTTATGCAGCTACCCTGGCTCCCACCTGGTGTTTATGGAATCCACTGTTAGCTTGAAGAAGTGACTTTGATACAGGATTTAAGAAGAAATTACTTAGCAGATAGTGAGGGTATGGAAGTCCTTGGTAAGGTTTTCTTTTTAATGAAAAGCAGCCCCAAATTATTTTTCTGTCTAACAAAGGCAGCCTGTAAAATTGAGCTGCAGACATAGATGCTGCCAGTAGTACCAGTCATATTCAAGATGGTGGCTCCATCTTCCCTTCTCTTTTTCAGCATGTGTATGGTGAGGATCAGACAAGATGGTGCTGGCTAAGGGAAACTTCATTTGCATAATAAGATTAGGGTGGGTTGACCAGCCTTCCCCTTGCGCTGTGTAAATGTCACACCTGATGGAACCAATCTGTGAGCCCTACATAAATCAGACATCATCTCTTCAAGCTGGACTGTAAAATCCGGCACGTTAGTCATGGCCAGTCTTTTCCTCTGAGAAGTCCCATCTCTCTCATTAGAGAGAAAGCTGTTTTCCTTTCTATTTCTTTCTCTTTTGTTTGCCTGTTAAACTCCACTCCTAAACTCCTCCTGTGTGTCTTTGTCCTAAATTTTCCTGGTGTGAGACAACAAACCCCGGGTATTTACCCCGGCCGATGAGGTGCTTCAACTTGTTCAGTTGAACCATTCTCAGACACTTAGTCTACCAGTCTAATCCCTCTTCTCACTCACCACTCTTTCAAATAAAAAGAAACTGAGCCAGAATTATGACTTCGTTTTAAAATTTTGTGTTCTGACATAGCTCTTCAATAACTCTTATTCACTGGATAAAAATAATTCCTTTAATTTGGAAATTAATATTTCTGTGAATAGATTGTAAATGCGTAGTAGTCCACAAATGAGTCTGGTACAGATTTTGGCATGTAATGGACATCCCTTATTTACTTGTGAAATTGTTGAGATGAAATGCAACTGATTTTGTGGTAAGTACAAGAAATTAGTGATAGGGTGATACTGCTTTTTGAATTAATTATCTCAAAGTTTTGTTTTTATAGAATTCAGGATGTACCTTAATTTTTGCTTAATTGCTTGAGTAATATGTATGCTAAGATAAATTTTGATTTCATTGATTCTCTTTTATTTTAGCTGGTATAAAACAAAGTAACTGACAGTAATTTTAAGTCAAACCTCAAGGATTATTAAGACCAGTGGTTACTAATATTATAGAAAGACTACCTAGGAATATCCAACCTAACACCCTCCCCTGAAATGTATGGAATATTCTGATGTCAAGAAAAAACATTTTCTAAGTTTCCAACATCCTCCCACCTTCAGCACTAGGAACTCATTTATAGTAGCTGTGAGATATGGGTCTGGAAATCACTCCATTCACCAAATGGGCAAAGTAAGGCAATGGAATGAAGAGTAAAAAACCACTGACAAGTCTTAAAATATTTTGAAAAAATTAGGAATTTGCATAGCTGGAGCACCTGATGAATTCTAAAAAGAGAAGCAGAGGGAGGCATTAGAAAAACATGACTTTACATGCTAATAAAAGGAAGATTAGTTTCTGGGGACTCTAGGAAAGAGGGTATATTTCCAATTTTTATTGGATTGCTTCTAAAAACAGTCAATGTAATCTTTATGGCGTAAATGTAGACTGTAACTTCAGGTAAAGTTGCATGGAAAAAAAGAAAGGCTGTTGTGTTTCCACCCTCTCCTACTACATTATACCAAAACTTACCACTTAGTTGTAATATCTGTTTGGTCAAGGGTATGTCTCATGTGTAGAGTTTGACATAGGGTGGAGAGAAATTGATTGCTCCTTTGTCAGTTAATGAAGAAACTTTTTGGAATTTCCTACACAAATATATGGAGTTATTTCTTTACTACTTTCAGCACTCTGTGCACACTTGTTATGCTTTTCTAGGTTGGATAATTAAACTTTTGTTGTTATTTGATGGAGACAGTAGTCCAATAAAATCAAACCAGAAAAAGCCAACAATTGATATTTGCTTTAACTTCATTATTTTTTAAAGTGAGATAATTTAGCCAGATGATGTTAATTATAATTTATACTGGAGAACACATTTCCTGTTTTATATCCAGATATAAATATTGGATCATGTTGGCTATTTCAGTCTTTTTCCTTGCGCTGTACAGGCTACATTTGGTATTAATTTCAGATTCACCTGCTAGACAATCATTTCCCTTTCCCTTACCCTGCAAAATGAATCTTCAGACAGATGTTATGCATGGAAACGAATCTGATCCGATACTATCAGCAATGCCACTAAAAAATCACCTGAAAAATATTGTCTCATGTCTCTAGACTTCCCATTTTAGCAATTATCTAAAATACTAAACTCATACCAAATACTATATTTTAATTATGACTAAAGATTTGGAAGATTCTTAGTGAATGTCTATGTAAATGAAGCTAAAAAAGAAATTCACTTTTCCATGTTATATAAAATTTATACCAAATTAATCCTCTGATTCTGCACATCCAGTTTTCTAACTGGTCATAATATATCAGATTTTACCTCTTCTCTGCGTCTCTTTACTAGAAGCTGAAAATTAGAAAAATAAGCTTAGGCCAATAATCGCAATTATTCAGAAATTCTGAATTTAAAATTTTAATTCTGAAAACTGTATTTTTTAAAAAGAATAAAATAAACTAGGAAGAAAACTATTTCTAATTTGTCTTAGAGGCGGGAATCATTGACTGATGTTTCTTCTCTAACCTTAGAAATGCCAAACTCTACATCACTATATCATTACCTAGTGACATAGATCTATGAGAAGACATCCGTCTAACATGAGCTAATTTCTCTACTTAAAGGGGAGAGGGTAAGCATATGTTTTTGCATTTTTGGCACAGAAAGGTGATGCTGGAAAGCTCTGGTTTTCAGACATTTTCCAAGCAACTTCTGTGCAGCTCCCAATCTGCATGTTTCTACTGTGTGTGTCTCCCTGGTGTGAAATTGATTAGGAGCAGCATGAATCTGTCACTGAGAGTTATAGTGACTGGGATTTAGGGGGACTTCAGCCTATTTTTGTTGATGCTCTACTGTGCCCACACACCCCTTCAAATATGACCCGAGTCTGAAAATGATGTAGTTTAATGTGTCAAGATCCTCATGGACAGAGGTTTCTTTTTAAGAAAATATGAAAACAATTTTTACCCCTTGTTATTCTCCAACAAAGAATGATCAGGTCAGAAGATTAAAATGCTTTTCAGTATGATAGTAAATATCTGCAGGAATATATCTGAAGGAATAACAGAAAATGTAAGAAAACTACTCATCAACAACTTAAGTGGTCAGAGCCATGTCTTTTATTTGCACAACACTAATCCTTTTTAAAGCACATCATACTTCAAATTCCTTGAATTTAGGAGCCTTTAAGTGTTTCTTCTGTCATATATTTTTGTTTATTTGTAAGAATATATGGTGGTGCTTCATGGTAAAGTGGTGAATTAGTTTATATTGCAGTGGCATTGACGTCTATCACTGAAAAGCAGTAGATTGTACATTCTAATAGTATCTTCTTGTAACCAAACAAGAATATCCAAATATTCAAATTTAGTTTGATCGTAAATGCACATTAAATTTATCTGATTTAGTTAAATAAAATTATTTAATATCTTCTCAAACATAGGATATGGTAGTATGGTTAGTTTTAGCTAGGAGTTCAAGGAATAGGACAGATTCTTTTACTTTGGAGTAGTCAAAAATCCTGAAATGCCATTCTGTATCTTGAGAAAAGGAACTATTGTTATGTTATTTGAAAACAAAAAAGGATAATAGCCATAATTCATACCTATTATCCATTAGTGATTTTGTACATATTAAACCCAATTAAATCAGAGTCTCAGGGTTGGGGTCTGAACATTAATATGCTGTGACAGCTAATCAAACAGGATTCAGAACAATTGCTGTAGCTCAAATAACATTTTCTTCCTTTTGCCCCCACATTTTTGCTCACTCCTTCAGACTTCATGCTGACATAACTTAGCTTCCCCTCTGTGATAATCACATTTTGCAGACAAATCTTTTCCGTAGTATTTCTATGACACTGTATTAGAATTGTTTATGCACATGTCATCTTTCTCTTGCTAGACCGTAAGGTCATTCAGGTCACAGATAGTCAATGTTTGTATCTGACATGATATGCTTGCAAATACAATGATTTAGGCACACAAAGGAACAATTATGCATATTTAGGCACACAAAGGAACAACAAAATTTATGGAAATCTAATTACGTGGTTTAAAAATCTTTATGATTGATCATGAGAAGCTGGTAACTGTGAAAGGAAGACAGGACGTGGTGGAATTACCTTTGCTTACTCATGACAGTTTTGTCCCAAAGTTTATGCACTGAAAGTCAGGAAATACTCAGTGAGCTGGGCTAAACAGGGTGCCATTCGCATTTACAGATGTCCTATGCAAGAGTGTAAAACAAGAGCCTGCTGTCTAACTTACCGCTTACCTTCATAAAGAGTGGGTGTGGTATGCAATCAAGTGAAGGAGAGAAAAATAATGGGTAAGAGCAAAGATTGGGAAACAATAAAAATGTGCTCAGAGGTCAGACTCTCCAAACACTACAGTCACTTAGTATTCCATCTTGAAAACTCTGCTTCCCACCCTAAACCCTCTAGTAACAAACACAAATATAACTCCAGCTTCTATTGTCTGCAAGTTCAGAGAAAAGAGCAATGGTGGTGCGAATGTACGTGACTGCTTTCTGGTTCCAGGTGAGAGAAGGGAGATACCTCACCCTGGAAGTATGTTGGAAGTTGTTCTTCATCCTTTGAAGGATGACCAGGTCAGGCACAGCCTCATGGGAAATGGAATGGGGAGATGGTGACATGGGTGCAGATGTCAAGTCTTGTAAAATCAGTTCTGCACAGAAAATTTGCAACATGGGATTATTTCCTGTGCTGACATTTTCTCTTTACATGGCACCCTCCAGGCATTCCAAGTGCCTCTTTCCATCATGCCCCAGATTCTAGTTTCTAATCCAGCTATGAAATTCTCTATTCCAGCAGAGAACAACACTGATCTTGCTGATATCACACAGACCTCTACATCATATGTAGAGGAGCATAAAACTCATAAAATTCTCATTTTCATTAGAAAAATACAGAAACATGATATAGCACCATTTTTCCTTGCACTGGTTATATCCCATAGATTGCTGTTAATAATACTTTAATGTAGGAGCATTTGCAAGCATGAAGTTTTGTTTTTTCTTTTTTCCTCCTCAGCACCTGGTTGTCATTTCCTATTTATGTGTAATCTTGGGGAGGTAGAGAGTGGTAATTCACATACAAGAAATCCTTCAGAATATGTTAAAATAACTTAATGCTTCATCAGAACTCCAAAGGAAGAGCTTAGAATACTGCCCCTGTTTATACTAAGAAATATAGAAAAAGAACATTAGCAGAAGTGATTTTATGATTTTTTTATGTTAGGCAAATTTTTCTCCAATTTACCATTTAGTCTACAAGCAATATATTTTATTAAGGTGAACATTGTTTAAATGTAATTCTAAACTAAACTCTTTCATTCCTGTAGTTGGTTAAAAAAAAAATTTTTATATACGTTAGGAGTAAAAAGAGGTTCTTAGAAGATAAACATGGAAGTTTTAATTTAGAAGAAAAGCATATGGTTAATAATTTACTGTAATTATATGGTTTTTAGTTTCCTGAATCCTATCTTCCACCATTTCAATAAAAAGCAGAATTAATCATAAGGAAAAAATGTAATGGGTTTTTGCATTTCCATAGCTAATATCATCTGTTATCCAAAACCTAGCTTTTATGACCCAGAGTAACAATTTTTATCTACTATAGAAGCTCTAACTATGGATTAACATTGATTTTTTTCACCTTTTCTCAACTTCCATAGACCCAGGAAAGTTTATAGCATCAGGAATCATGTTCCTTTACCGTACTCTTAAAGTTTCTGTATATTCTGATTATAATTTAGACAGTTTTTCTACCATGAGCTACTGCCATTTCATATCAGGCAAATGTTCCATTTTTCAAAATATAAGTCTATAAATTTCTTTCTACTTTCATTCTTTAACAATAATTTGGAGCTTACATTCTAAATTATAATATTTCTGTGGTTTCTTTTTTCCTCCTCATCCTCTTGATTGTCTAAAAGTCGAACTATGTCAATAATATGCCAAAGTACATCAGATGCCTGGGCTGTCTTTTACTTTTTCTTTTCATTCAAAAGAATTTAATTTCCTGGGTGAGTTCCTTATCGGGTGGCTGTGTGTTCCTTTTGCTCCATTACATTCTCTCACTCTTACTCGTATGCTCTCATTTTCCTTCTCTTTCTCCAGCATATTTAGTAGCCAATTTTTCAGATTAAAGATGTTCCGTTAGCTTCAGAAAATATTCAGATTGGACTGTGGTCACTGTACTCAGTATATTTCATTTGCTTCCTTTCTCAACCCAGTTAGTTTTGCCTCCATGTCTTTTCTTCAGCTGTTAAATACTTAGTGGCGATTGAATTAGAGGGATGGTGCTAAAGAACTCTCACTAAAGAAACACAAAGATGTGTATCTTCTTTTTTTTTTTTTAAAATAACATGTCCTTGCCACTTATTTATTTTGAATCCATTTTCTAAGTGACATGAGAAAAGAGCAAAGCATAAATCATGAGGTGTGTCTTTATGAAAGATTTGAGCTCTGGAGGGTACAAGACCTGCCCTCTGAGGTCAAAGCAGCATCTCATGCCCTTTGTGCTGTGCTCGCTCCTCTAGCCAGGCCCATGGGGAGGGCAGAGGAAGAGTCACTGCCGCTTTCTCCAGCGGCTGCGCACCTGCTACCGGAGAGAAAAGGTGACCTTGAAATCAGAGTGTGCTATACTTTGAAAGAAATCATCTAAATAACAGCACAATAGATGAGGGCATTACTCTTATCATGACTCTCTTCAAGGTTTTGCTTTCTGCTTCCCATTCTCCCTGATGGTTGTTTTTATTCCCTCCATCAAAATTCTCCTCCTCTGCTTCAAATAACTTAAGGAGCTACCTTCTTAGTACTCATTGCTTTGCTGTATTTATAGGAGTGTTGCTGATTTTCCATTTCTGTTTTCTGACCACTTTTACCATTCCTTAATGACTTTGACCTCACTTTGATTGTGAAATGCGCACACATGTGAACACACGTGTGGGTGTGCACATACACACTTTATTTACAGTCTGGAAGTATAATCATGGATTTACTTTATTCAAATAACTTTCCATTTCTCTCTTTCATTTGTTATTCACTGTGAAGCTTCCAGCTTTAAGGAATATATATTTCATTCTTTTTCTTTATTTAAAATGCAGAGTTGCAGGGCCGGGCATGGTGGGTCATGCCTGTAATCCCAGCACTTTGAGAGGACGAGGTGGGCAGGTCACTTGAGGTCAGGAGTTTGAGACCAGCCTGGGCAATGTGGTGAAACCCTGTCTCTACTAAAAAGAATACAAAAAATTAGCAAAAATAATTGCCAAATTTCAGATATTAAATTTAGAAAGTAAAGATTTTCAAAGCACACTAAATTGTGCCAAAAATGCAGAAATGCAAGTATGTAAATGGAGTACAGGGCCATGACTAATATTCATGAACATTTCTCTTTAATGTCCAGCCACAAAAATATTTTTTCTGTTTCCTTTTCCTTATTCTTTCCTTTGCACTTTGATTCCAGACTATTCCATGGACAGAGGCTCAAATCCTGACCTGTCCAAATTTTGGCATCTCTTCACCAAATTCTGGAGCCTTAGCTACGCACTGGCTCTGCTTTGATGTCACCAGTTGGGTTCTGGTATCTTGTGTGCACTTTTCCAGCATTTGATCCTTGACATTTTCTTTCTTTTCTTTTCTTTTTTCTTTTTTGGAGGCAGAGTCTCACTCTGTTGGCCCAGGCAGGAGATCTTGGCTCACTGCAACCTCCACCTTCCAGGTTCAAGCAATTCTCCTTTCTCAGCCTCCCAAGGTAGCTGAGATCACAGGCAAGCACCACCATGCCCAGCATATTTTTGTATCTTTAGCAGAGACGGAGTTTCACTATGTTGGCCAGGCTGGTTTCAAACTCCTGACTTCAAATGATCTGCTCGCCTTGGCCTCCCAAAGTGCTGGAATTACAGGCATGAGCCACCACGCCTGGCTGATCCTTGGCATTTTCTTAGACTGAACTTTGAATTATTCATGAATAGCTTCAGTTGTCCAAAAAGAAAAAAAAATAAACACTGAAGGGCTTATTTCTTAAATGAAATCTGAGAATAAGAAACCTAGGGTTGATATGGGAACCTTATGGAGTTTTCAGAGCTACTCCTTTTAGTTTCTGCTCTGCCATCCTCGGCATGTCCACAGTGTTGCCACATAATCCAAGAGGGCTGCTTGAAGTTCCGTCATCTCATCAGCATTCCAGGAAACAGGTGCGAAACAGTAGAGAGACAACAAGTACTCCTGGCACCTGAGTTAATCTTTCTTCAGCAGCCTGCCTGAAGTTCTGTCACATCCACATACATTTCCTCTAGAAAGTTGGGATGTGTTCTGGTTGTACGTCTTCCCTAAGGAGAGAAAGGGGAGATTAAATTATAGAAGGCAAGAAGAATTCTCTAACCCATTTTCATTTCAGGGCTGACCAATTATGCCATGAGGAAGTAAAGGAATGGGGCTCAGTGAAGGACTGAAATGATTAAATTTTTTTTTTTTTTTTTTTTACTAACAAAGAAAATTGAGAAGAGGAGCAGACCCGGCTTGGGCTTGCACAGTGGAAATTGTCTTGCATCCACTCTCCGCTACCAATGTGAGAAACAGACTACATGATTTTATCTCCCTCCTGAGACCAAAGTGAATCTCACAAAGCCTTTCTTCAGCAACTAAACCCTTCTGAGATATAGTTTTGTTTCCTTCAAAAGTCTTCAATTTATATTGTAGACTTTTTGCTTTCCTCAATTTTCTTTTTAAGACCAAATCCCTCAATTTTGTTTCATTTCATTTTAATAACTTTACAAAATAACTCCTAAGTATCTTACACGAACAGGGATCATATAATTTTAGACCAATCTGAGGGGTATGGATTCTGCAGGTTTCAGGCCTATGTCCATCTGATCGTCAAGAACTCCCCTGTTGAGTTCTTTTTTGTAAATGGAGCTGAGCAGTCTTCACTGAGTTATGCATGCATATGAAAGGCTGTGTTCACTGTTTCCTGCCTTGATTTGGAGACTGCTGCCCTGAAATTGGCAGGCTTGCAGATGACACATATGCAACTTCTGAGCCTCATCCTCATCACTGCCCTCTGGCTTTTTTGGAATGCTCTGTACTAAGTAACTCCTGGTCCTCAAACCAGTAAGAAGGAGATCCAGAACCCTTCTTTTCTCTGAGACAGGTTCTACTGCTGAAGATAAGCTGAGAGTATTCCAGGACCCCCTAGGTATCAGTGGTTCTTCACTCTACCTGAATATTTGATTTGTGGGATAAATTCTAGAAATACTGATTTAAACATCTTCTCTCCACAGTCTCTAGTCTATATCCTCTCCAACCCCATGAGTTTACCAATAATACCTTGTGAACTTGACCACAGGAATCAAAGTCTGTAGAATGTGACATATGTTGGTAAATGCCAGATGTATCCACGGTAATGTCTACATGAACCCCTCCCTAGGTAATAAGGTACCCGCTTCTTCCTTTTAAGATACCTAGTCCTGCAAAAAAAAATTCAATCCTGGTCTTCGAGAACTGTGTTTTCAGAACTGTGTTTTGAGTGCTAATGCCCATGCAGAAATGTACTTATGTTGAGACAACCTTGGCCTTCCTAGGTGTTTTCTTCTAGGAGGATGTCATAAATACTTTCTGTCTCCTAGGTGCACAGTGACACACACCAATCATGGGGCACAGTTTACTATGAATGACATGTTACAAATAACAGCAAAAATACCACGGGTTACAAATATTTTTTGAAAAAAATCAATGAGATAAAACCAAATTTGTGTGACTCTTCCATTATGTTCAAGGTGGAATAAGAAAAAACAGATTTACTCTATTATCTGAAACAGCTAACAAGCAGGACAAAATGTGTGCAATGAAGGCTTTCAAGAAACTGGACATCAGGCAAAAAGGTACCATTATCCCCGAGAGAACAGGTGAGGGACGCAAGAAAGGCAATCTCTGTACTGCCCCTGTTTACTGCCTGGGAAGTTTCTAGGCTGTGCCATAGGGAGGGGGACCCAGGTTATGTCCATTCTCAACAGCCAGACCTGAAACCTCATAATTCATGGGACATTGGGTAAGGTACTCAGGAGTGGCAGGCCTTTGTAAAGGTTAATTTAACCCCAGACCAAATGCTGCTTAGACCCCATCTAGCAAAACTTAAGAGCAAGACCTGAAAGGGTCAACTTGTTTTTAAGCAACTTAATTATGTCTCAAAAGAAAGCACAAGATTTTTAGCAATACAAAAATATGCAGCACCTCCCCAACAGGATACAATTCACAAAGTCTGGTGAATAATCACAAATTGCTGGGCATGCAAAGATGCAGAAAAACACTATTCATAATGAAGAGAAAAATCCATCAATCACAATGGGCCCAGAAATGACCCATGATAAAATTAGTAGACAACAACATTTAAACAGTGATTTTGAATGTATTCCATATGTTCCGGAAGCTAGAGGAAAGATTGAACATGTTAACTACAAATGTGGAATTTTAAGAAGATCTAAATGCAGTTTTCAGAGATGAAAGCTATAATGTCAAGGATTAAAAAAATACATTGATAGCGTTAACAGTGGATCAACATCAGAAGAAAAAAATAAGTGAAATTTAAGAAATAGCAGCAGATGCTTTTCAAAATGAAAACATAGCGGAAAAAAAAAAGATTAAAAATAACTACCAAAGCATCAATGAACAAAGAAACAACTGAAGAAGCCAATATATGTGTAATTGGACTCTCCAAAGTGGAAGGGAAAGAAAAAAAAAACTAGACAATGTCTGAAAATTTTCAATATATAATTTAAACCCACAGATCAGTGCCTATTATAATGAAGTTGCTTAAAACACTGAAAGAGAGAAAATCTTCAGAGCAGCTGCAGGGCAGGGAGAGCATGTTAAATAGCAAGTGGCAAAAATAAGAATGACAAGCAAATTTCTCACTGGCAACAATACAAGTGAGAAGAGAGTGTAGCAACATCCTTAAAGTAATGGAAGGAAAAAAACCCTCCTCTTCTAATCTAGAATTTATTATAGAAATTCCATAGTAAATCTTTGTGAAAATATCTTTGAAACGCAAAATGAAATAAAAACATTTTTTTTTCCCAGATAGCCAAAATCTGAAAGAAGTTTTCACTGACAAAGATTCTCTGCTTGGCCAAACTTTAGACAGACTTCTGAACCTTCTCCTAGGAACATCTATGAACTTCCTTGTAAAATACAGTTTTAGCAAAGAACCCGGCTAATTAAGTTTGACACGAACTCCCATCTTTGATATCTGATCACGGTTAATATCTGATCAAGTTTCTGATCCTCCACCATCTCCTGAGGAATGTATAAAGTAACCCTAGCCTGTCTTTAGCAAGAATCCTGTTAGGTTAATCCCATTAGCCAGAATTCTCCTTATGCCTGATGTTTCCTATTAGCAATTTGCTAGCCATTGATCCTCACCCTTTTCCTTGACTGTAAATTCCTACTTTCCCATGTTGTATTTGGAGATGATCACAGTCTCTCTCTTCTTGCAAGACCTTGTTGCAGTGGTGTCTATACCCATCACAATGGTCCCGAGTAAAGTCTTTCTTACTATGCTTTCCAGGTGTCACTGGAAAAGATTTTCTTTAACATCACACTATAAGAGTTTTTAAAGAGAATTCTTCCAACAAAAACAAAATGATACAGCATGCAAATCTGGATCTATAAAAAATAGATCTAGAAAAAAATAGTTTTTTCTGTAGATCTAGGTCTATATTTTCTGTAACTATACAGATAAACATTAAAACTTTTAAAATTATTTAAACTCAGTAAAAGACAATGGTCTGTTTAAACTAAAAATCATAACAATGCATTTTGTGGTTTATGCCATATATAAAAGAAAAATGTATAACCACAATAATACAAAAGCCAAAAGATGAGAAAAGGAACTATACTACTGTAAATTTCTTATACTATAAATAAAATAATATAATTTGGAGGTCAGCTGTGATAAATTAAGATGTATATTATAAGCCCAAAGGTAATGACCAAAATAGCACAAAAAAAATTATGCTAAATGAACAAAAAATATAACAAAATTATAAAGAAATATATGATTGAACCAAAGAAGGACAAAAAGAGTAAAGGGGAAAAAGAACTATGGAACAAATTAAAAACAAATAAGATATTAGAGATAGTACATATAAATCCAAATGGATCAATAATTATACTAAATGTAAATGATCTAAATATCCCAACTGAGTTGCAGAATTGATCAGATTACATAAAGTAAGACCCAACTATATACTGTTTTGAAGAAACCCACTTTAAATGTAAAGACAGAAATATTTTAAAAGTAAAAAGATGAAAAACGAGAGACTACACATAAAATATACACTAAAGAGAAGAAAGTTGGAGTGGCAATTTTAATAGTAGATAAAGTAGATTTCAGGGTGAAGTATATCTCAAAGGAAAAAGGGAGTCATTAAATACTGATAAGCAGGTCAGTTCCTCAAAATAAAATAAAAATCATAAAATGTATGTATTTAGTAAGAGTGCCAAAAATTGTGAAGCAAAAACACAATTTGCAGGACAAATAGACATATCAACAATTAGAGTAAATGCTCTCTTTCAAAAAGTTACAGGAGGCCGGGCGCGGTGGCTCACGCCTGTAATCCCAGCACTTTGGGAGGCCGAGACGGGCGGATCACGAGGTCAGGAGATCGAGACCATCCTGGCTAACACGGTGAAACCCCGTCTCTACTAAAAAATACAAAAAACTAGCCGGGCGCGGTGGCGGGCGCCTGTAGTCCCAGCTACTCGGGAGGCTGAGGCAGGAGAATGGCATGAACCTGGGAGGCGGAGCTTGCAGTGAGCTGAGATCCGGCCATTGCACTCCAGCCTGGGCGGCAGAGCGAGACTCCGTCTCAAAAAAAAAAAAAAAAGTTACAGGAAAAAAGACTTCAGCAAATATATAAAGGACTTGAACAATACTATTTACCAACTTACCAAATCAATATTTATATACTACTCCACTAACCACAATAAAACACATTTTTTTTTCAAATGTGCATTGATAATTTGCCAATGTAGGCCACATTCTGGAACATAGTCTCAAGTAATTTTCAAAAATTCAGTTCCTATAAGATATATTGTCTTATCACAATGTTATTAACCTAGAAATCAAATATAGAAAAATATTTGGATTATATCCATACATTTGGGAACAAAATAGCATACTTATCCATAACTTATGAATCAAATAAGAACTCCAAGAGAAATTAAAAAGTATTGTGAAATAAATGAAAATGGAAATTTAATATTTTAAAACTCATTGAATGCAACTAAAGAAAAATGTATGACCACAGGCTTCTGAAGCTTCAACTGCAACTAAAACATTATTTAGAGAAAAATGTACAGTACTGAACACTTATACTAGGACAAAGAAATGACACTCAATTCAGATTCCACCCTACAATATTAAATATGGAAGAGCAAATGACACCCAAAGTAAGCAAAAGAAAGGAAACTATAAAGATCTGGGCAGATTAATATTAACAACAACAGAAGTAGAAAATAGAAAAAAAATGATGAAACCAAAGCCAGTTCTCTGAGAAGGTCAATAAAATGAATAAACCTCCAGTTAGAATGATCAGAAAAAAAAGATAAAAGACACAAACTACCAATATCAGGAAACATTGGTTATGTGATTTGGTTATGTGTATTTTACTCTGTGGCCTTTAGCTTAGAGAAATGAATGTGTTAAGTACACACACAGACTGTCCATGCATACTTACAGCAGGTTTATTAGAAATAACCAGTTGAAATAAACCAAGTGTCCATCGACAGATGGGTGGATAAACACATTATACCAATTCAAGAAAATAAAGTGAGATCAAAAAGAGTGCAGATTGTATAATTTCATCTACAAAATTCTAGAATATACAGACTAATCAGTAGTTAGAAAACACGGGTAAAGGGATGCAAGGCAGTGGGCAGGAAGGGAGGACTCACAATGGTCGAAGAAGACATTTGTGGGTGATGATGGACCTTACCTGATTGCTATGATGGTTCTATGGGTGTAAACATGTGGATTTTATTGTATGTATGCCAATGACACATCAAAATACCTGATGATACGAAATGTGTGACTTTCGAATCCTAATTTTCTTTTCTAAGTTGGGAGAGAGGATTTAGTTGGATTTCAGAAAACGATGGGCAGTCCTGTACAGCTTCTGTTACCACATTCATTCTTTGTTATGGAATCTCCCTGGCAATGAGTTGAACTTCTGCAGGCTCAGGTCCTAATCTCTTTAGGGTGGCTTTTATATTAACCCTTCACCTGAAAACTTCTTTTCCCCAGACTGTGAAAACGGTTCACTGATCAGATTAATCTCATTTCTTTTAATTTTGGCTGAAAAGTTTCTACCAGTTTGTTTTCTAGACAGTTGTTTTACCTTGTCCTACTACTTTGCCTTTTATTTGTGGAGGAGAATTTATTGTTAGTTTCCACCATTTTATTCTCTTCCTCCCTTGACCTCTTCTTTTCTTCTCTCTGCCTCTTTTCCTACCTTAAATTTCTACTTCCTTTTTTCTATAGAATATACTTATATACCCTCTTATTTGTTTCAATTTGGCTATAGCTTTCTATTTTTATTGTTCTTCAAAAGTTTTTTCAAAAATAATATTTGAAAACATCAGTTTGTCGTTACCCAGCTGTTTCGTGTGTGTGTGTATTTTTTTTTTTCATATCAGCACTTTCTTCAGAATCGATGCCTAAAAATAGTCCCTTTTTAATTTTAACACCTGCTGAAAAATATCATCTCTGTGGTTAAAAAATACTTTTAAGCATGATATGGTTTGTCTGTGTCCCCACCCAAATCTCAACTTGAATTGTATCTCCCAGAATTCCCATGTGTTGTGGGAGAGACCCAGGAGGAGGTAACTGAATTATGGGGGCCAGTCTTTCCTGTGTTACTCTCGAGACAGTTAATAAGTCTCATGAGATCTGATGGTTTTATCAGGGGTTTCCACTTTTGCTTCTTTCTCATTTGCTCTTGCCACTGCCACGTAAGAAGTGCCTTTTGCCTCCCTCTATGATTCTGAGCCCTCCTCAGCCATGTGGAACTGTAAGTCCAATTAAGCCTCTTTTTCTTCCCAGTCTCGGGTGTTTCTTTATCAGCAGCATGAAAACAGACTAATACAGAGCACATACATGCTTCATATATATACTTTTGTGAAGTAGAGATAACTAAGCTACAAGCAGTGCTTCTTCTTTTGTCAAAGATGCTGGGGTTTTGGTTGGACAGTTTATTTTAAAATTCCCCTGCCATAGTCACTTTATATTTCAATTATCAATGACATCATACCCAGCATTGTGTATCTTCTTTACTGACATATGGAATTGAAGGATGTTGTTGTCCATTTCTAATTTCTTATTATTTCTGATATATATATATATATATACTTTTTTCCTTATTTTGAGTTATTACTACAAGATTAGATAGCAGCTTCTGTTTTTCCCCAAATAGTTTTTTAAAAACAAATAACAAACATTTATTCTTGTAGCTTGAGTCATATTAGTTATCCTGTATATACAGATCATTATAAGAATGCCTCCCCAAGTTATCTCCACAAAATATATCACTATAATTTTCAAAAAATGAAGTCCGACATGTGTATGTGCTGCGTTAGCCTTTAAGTTGATCCTGGTAATACATCAGTTTCAACTGGTTTCATGGCTGTTTGCTATTTGTTTTCCCTCATGCTGTGTATTTTCACTTAAAAATTAAAAGAATGAATGGGCCCAATGATGCAAACCATAAATTCTGGAGACATTGTTAAGCCGTGAAGTCCTTTTTGAACAAATTTTTTGACAAATCCTTGGACACTTGTTTCTGTTCTTGAGACTAGGGATATTTTCCCTTATATATAGGAACAGTAATATCTATTGATATTATTTTTCCTGAAGTTCAGATACATTGGTCACATGATGTTTCTTCAGAAATAAAAAAAGTTAATATTCATCTTCGCATAAGTAAACAAAAAAACATTTTACATTTGCTACGTAAATACCAATGGCAACTGCAAGAAGGTACATTATTAAAATATCTGCAAGAAAACAGAATGAGAGGAAAATAGTTTCTTGCCAACATATATTAAAGAGATTGAAGAATTGGAGATCAATTAAAATTCTTGGTGTCTAAATGCATAAGCTATCACTAAGATTCATCAGAAACTAATTAGGTTGGCTCAGTAGAAGATGGATGTGAGGATCCATTCTGTCACTGCAGGAATAGGAGACCCAGACGCCCTCAGGAAAGAGTAGGGCTATGCTGATCAACAGCCACGGGCTGTGGTATTACGTGGTCTCTGATAACTAAGGAACATCATGCTGTTGAAGATTTGGAGAGGGGCAATGTATGCTTCATTAGGACAGTAGAACATTTAATTTGCAGTTATCTCATTTAATATAGAAATCTCTAAACTGGGAGTGACAATGACATGTTGTGAAGTCCCCTCTGCTTCTTGTGTGAATCTAGGGAAGTCTGTTAAAATCAGTTTCCCCCACTCATAAAATGGTGTGTGTGTGTGTGTGTGTGTGTGTGTGTATGTTTGAATCAGGTTACAGGAAACCACCATAAACTGAAACCTATTTGAACTTATGGTAGAAATGAAAGGTTCAAGGGCATGTAGTAACCTAATTTCACCTCTCTGTGCTTTGAAACCCATTCGTGAAGTCATTCATATATTCAGTAAATACTGAGTTGCTCACAATGTGCCTGGCATGGTGGACATAGATGTGAACACCACTGCCTTTGTAGATTTCATACACTCTCTCTTTGTTTCCCTTGCTACTGAAGGATGTGGACTTGCAGACAGGAAGATCTGGAACTGTTGCACTCATTTCTGTCATCTTTTTCTAGCACAGTACACATAATATATGTGTGAAATGCATGACTTATAAATGAACAAAAATGAGAGCAACAGAGCATTTTCCCACCTTTTCCATTTGTCCTGACTCCTGAAGACTTTGAACCAATATGGTTTTTCTTTTCCCTTAAGTGCTTCTGCTCTTCTAGTTCCAGTTATACTACCTGAACACAGCCATACATAAACATGTTGTAAGAGGGTCTGTTGCTTTAAAAAGTAGGGACAAAATTTTTTTTTCCAGAGTTGTTGTGTAGTCCCTTAACTCTCAGTGACTCTTATTTCCCTAGCCACCAATAGTGATTTGGTCTTTCCATGGCTTTTAATATATTTTTCCATCTCCCTGGAGCACTATGAGAATTACCTTCTTTTATGTCTGATTCTGTAAAAGGCACCTTCAAGGTCCAAGGAGGAAAAGTGCTGTGCATAATACAAGTAATCTCATCATGATGCATCATAGGAATATTGTAAGGAATAATTGAACACTATCTGTGAAATATGGGACTCTCCTCAGAGGACAGGTGCTCTGTAGTTTTCTTCTATGTAACAAAACTTTCTGACTCATAAACAAAAAGTGTATATCTCCTGTCCTATAGTCGTTTTTTAAAATTTGCAAATATTATGTCTCTGGGCCTTGAAAGATATCTGCAATAAGAACAAAAGTAGGAAAACTTTTATTTAAATGCTAGTCAAATTTTAGTTTCAGTTATGTAGCAGAAAGCACGCTGATGTGGAAATTAGGGCTTACAGGCTCTAATCTCCTTTCTGTGCCTGTATTATTGTATCCCTTTAGAAGAGTGGTAGAACTGCATAAATTGGAAGAACCTCTGGTGTGAAGCCATGATAAGAAATAGACCTTCCTTCCCTTTCCCACCCTAAACTTTTTTGACTCTGGTTCCCCCTAACCCTCCCATCTCGAGTTTCTTGGGGACAGAGATCATGCTTGTTTCACATTTTTAAATTCCTAGTTATAAGTATGGTGTCAGGCAGATGGTAGTCCCTCAATAAACATTTGCGAATGAATGTCTTACAAAATATAAGCCATAATCAATAGTTGGGTAACAATATTTAGATGCAGCAATTCCAAAGCTTGACATCAGAGACACCACTTGCTGTTCAAACATGACTGACAAGTTGATATCATTAAGAGATTCTCTTGGGAAAGGAATAAAAACTGTCAGACTATGTATATGGGCCAACTCTGAACAGATGCTGTGCTGAGGGATTTGGGAAATAACCCCATGAATTACATTCTAAAATTAAATGTGCAAGATTGTATGTATTTGTGGCTGACAAGTGGAAATGGTTTGGTAGAGTTGATCCTGCTGCTGTGCTTGAGTGAACCCAACTAGAAGCTGTCTGAGTCCTTAGCACACAGAAGATTGAGGGCCATGGTAGCTTGGTACCACCCTGCTCATCAGCAGGTTAACTAGAGTGCCGTTTCAAGATCATCTATAAAAGATTGCTGCAACTTGGAGGCTGAACATAGTGTCCAGCATTGTTTTGGGATGCCTTAGAAAGGAAAACGTTGACATTTATTAGGTTGGTGCCAAAGTAACTGTGGTTTTTGTCATTGAAATTAATAGCAAAAACCACAATTACTTAGGCACCCACCTAATAGGTAACATTAGGGCCTAGATTGGGAAATAACGTTTTAGTTTTCTGGATGCAAACTCTAAGTAAGATTAAACAAAACAACAGCAAGAAAGACAAATAAAACAATGAAATAGATTTCACAATTGACAATCTATATGCTTTTATTTCCAATTATATTTCTTATTTCTAAACTTCCTTCCTGTTCTTAGGGAATTATCATTGGAATATTGTGATTGAAAGAAAGATTTGTTTTAAGAATGTTTTTAGAAAATGCAAAAAATGTTTGGATTTTAAAAAATCCAAAACTGAGTGTTCTAGGCATAGTGCAAAGCATTTATGACAATAAAATATCTGGAGTAGAAGAAAGAACAAAAGTCTGCTTGACAAGCATGTTTTGAAAAAGGAGGGATAAGTTCAGATATGACTAGAAAAAGACGGTTTTAGTGTGTTCTTAAAGATAGATGCTTGGACTCCATCCTGAAAAGTTCTGAATCAGAAAGTCTGTTTTTTGTTTGTTCTTCTTTTTATAGGTGTTTTCAAATATCAACAGCTGCCACACCCATGTAACGTTTGCTAATATCCCACGAGAAGCTTCTCAGGTGTAGGCAAACCATACTTGGCTTAAACACTATAAGTATCTTGCCCCATCCCTATGCCTGCCTGGAACGTTGACTTGGTTAGAGGTGTGAATAGAGAGAATGTATGCTGGTCACAGCTAATTAGTGTGCTTTAATTTAGGTTTTCCTTTCTGTTCCATTTCATAAACCCTGACCTTTATCATAACTAACATCCCTCTCTTGCTTTCTCCAAAATTCCCCAATTGTGAAAGTATTTAACTTATTTCTGTTATTTAAAAATAGCATGTTCATGTAATCATTTTAGAGTAAATCTTAATTGAGTTTAAGAGATGATTTTTGCCTTTATTAAAGAGCATGCAGGTACCTTAACTTGCTTTTTTGAGTAAGAATAATCTAAAACATTAGGATTCATAGACATGTGGAAAGGTAAGCATTTTAATACAGTGACAGAATACATTTAATCAGGTAAATGCATCTAATGAATAAGGGGAAATGCATCAAAATATCAGTTATTGACCCTTGGTAAATGAGAATTCAGGGTGGGTGATATTTTCTATGATATTTTATGACTCTAGTTGGTTTTTAATATTGCAAGTGAGTGATAACTTCTGCCACTGCTTTGTCTTTAAAACTCTTCAGAAGAATCACTGTATATCAATGAAGGCTACAGCATGATATAGCTGCATAAAACTTATGCTAGTGCAAAGATGCTAAAGAGAATCATTTGTTTTCCTAATAGCTCTATTTCAGCAGACCATGGCCTTACCCAGAAATGCCCTGTTAGCAGAGCTGTCATTCTACAATGATCTCTGGATGCAAGAACGATGATAGAGCACAGGCTTCTGCATTTATTGTAGAATATCATTTTTCCTTTATTTTTGAAAGAATTCATAATTTGTATTCTATTTTCCTTTGGCTAGAATAGACTAAAGTTTGATTCAAGGTAAAAACTCATCCAAGTAGGGAATTATACACTGGAGAAATATTTACAAGATGCACTGTAATCTTTCTAGCTAGAGTACATTAGATTTTCTTCTTATATCCAGGCACTTGAAATGGATACACTGAATATTTTCTTTTCCCCAGGTCACAGTATAAGAATAATATCATTTAGTTTACAAATTATACCTTGGGAGCCAAACTTTATGTAGTACCAAACTAAAGATAGGTTGATAGTGTTTTGGCAATTTACAGACCAAACATCTTCAACGCCCTTGGGCCTGCAGGAATAATGAGGAGGATGTGATTAAATGGCAGTCCCCTGCTTGAAATCTTTCTGCAGTTTCCCATCATCTTGGATTTAATTCAAACTCTTCACCATGGCCCACGAGGCCCTAAGGGATCCTGGCCTACACACTCTCTCAGACTTTATCTTGTACGATTCTTCCTTTTTACTATATTCCAGGTATGCTTGCCTTCTTAGTGTCCTTAACACACATCAGTCTCATTCCTCCCTTGCGGAATTTGCCCAAGCTATTTCCACCACTGAAATGATTTTTCCATAGAGTATTTACTTAGTTTGATTCCTTTTAATACTCATGCGTCAGTTTAAATGTTTTCACCTTTGAGAGGTTTTGTGATCACCATTCCAGGGTAGGCTCCCAGACACTCAGTTATCTTGCCCTACTATTTTTTTGAAAAAATAAAAATTATAACTACGTTTTATATTTGTTTACTGTTTCTCGCCCCCTCACTAGAAGGTAAGCTCTGTGAGATGAGGTTCCCTGCTTGTCTCATTGCTGTACCTGAGACAGTACCTGGTGGTGATAATGGGCACTTACTCTGCTTGTTGAATGAAACAGTGAATGCATAAGTGAGATTCAATTTAAGGACAAAATAGAGAAAACGAAAGTTGATCTCTCTCTGTTTCTCTCTCTCTCTCTCTTTCTGTGTGTCTCTCAATTTGCTCATACTTTAATTTCACATTTAAATTCCGTGGCAGGCAATATCAAAGGGTAGTTTCAAGTTTCAATTTCCTTCAAGCAAAAAAAATTTATAGTTAAAGCACGATTTGGATATTTTTCTACATCCCTAGAGCCAGCACTCAGGGACTTGGACCTATTTGCAGCAAAGATTGATTAAGTTTCCAAAAGTCTGGCATTTAACAGGAGTTTCTGCATTGGTTCTATAAATCTACTGACCTAGAAAGGTCTTTTAAATTTCTCATGAACACTACCAGACTGTTGCAATGTCAAAGAGATGAAGTAAATATCAGTAATCCAAGAAGTCTGGTGCAAAATGGTGCCAACATGAGACTCTGCCATTACATATCTGTCCTTATTTCTTCTTTGGTCCAAACTGGTTTGTTTAAGATTCAAAGTTTCTCAACTCCTTTCAGTTTATATTGTTGTTCCAAATGGTAACCAGTGACATCTTGACCTGATTATAAAATAGTTCCGTAGGGGAAATGTGAATGAATGAAGGGATGAATAAACAAATAAGTTTAAAACATCAACTGTGCTGATGAAAAGAATGGGTAATATATTGAGTTATGCTATTTACTGTAATATAATTTCCCTACTGGCCATGTTTAGTTGTTATTTGAATATTATATTTAACTTAAGGGTCAAAGGAAAAGCAATAACAGGAAATAAAAAAATGCTTATATCTTTATAATAAAAAAATTATATCAAAATTGTGGCGTGAAGCTAAAGAAGAACCTAGAGGGAGGAAAAGCTAAGAATACCAATATTAGAAAACAAAAGAAATCAGATAAAGGAGATAAGTATCCATCTTCAGAGGCAAAGGCTAAATAAAGGAATACATCCAAAGGAAATAAAAATACATTAAATATTAAGGTAGAAAATAAATTAATAAAATTAAAAAAGCTTATTATGTTAAAGTTTGGTATGAAGCAATATTAATACAAGCACTGGTAAAATTTATTAAAACTAAAACATGGAAAACTTGAATGGAGAATATTAGAAATGAAAATGGGAACACGTGACCACAGATACACAAAGAGTAAGAAGATAGTAAGAAAACACTGTAAAATATTTATGACAATAAGTTTGAAAATGTAAACAAAATAGAAAATTCCAAGAAGAGCAAAATTGTCTAATTTTGTTTGGCTTGCAATGCTTCTGAAATGTTCTACACGAATGAAGTGTTTTATTTGATAGGGGCACTCTATTTCCAGTTTATCCTTCTGAAAAACTGACCTCTTTATTCATCTCATCTTGTTCACCTTTAGGAGAGATATAGGAAGTAGTCAAGTAGCCGTTAGCTGCAAGATTTGTTTTTGGTGACTCACCAAATGACTCTTTTGCCAAAGACATCTGTGTTATTGACCTATCCCAAGGACAACATTGTCATCACAAAAATCAATTTCTTGGGGTTAGTAAATCTATTAAAATGCAAACATCCAGTAAAAATGTCTTCAGTATGCAGATTTTTCCATTAATGATGAATAATAAATTAGTTAATACCTAAAAGGCAACTCAGGGTGGCAGAAAAAAGTTTGATGGGGTGGAAATATGCATGTACGGTATAAAGTGAGATCTGGGAACAAGAGGATCTGAGAATGTGAAGAGCTGAGATGAAAGAGGAAATGAACAAAAGGCCCCTAAGTCAGCATTTGAGCACATCTGGTGCCTGGGAGTTTTGGGCTGAGGGTGAAATTAAGCAAGAAAGAATAGCAAAGAAAAATATGTGCCTTTTATACTTTGTCTTGGGGCAGATGTGATCCAGTGTTTTATTGGGAGGAGAACTAAACTAAAAGTCAAAAGAATTGACTGTTTTTTAGTTGCTATGGGTTCTGCCTAAGACACTTGGCGTCTCCATAAAATAATGTTATTTATATACGGATCCCCTAGGTCTCCCCTTGTTGTAACATTTTGTTTCTATACATTTTACCGCCACTCGCCTAGCCATACATAAAGCTACTACTTTCTCAGTTATCTCTTCACTAACAACAAAGCTTCTAGTTTTCAAGTATCTATATCTCTTATTTCATTGATTTTGAAGTTACACACTCTCCTGTCCTTAAACTGTAGAGCTAAAGGATGTCAACTCATCATGATTTCTATGGCTATGCTGCCTGTTTGAGTCATTTGTTAGCATTTATGTGTTATCATAAGCACGTTAGAGTCAACAATTAATCCTCAAAACAGCTCTTCCGGGGAGGCCCACAAAAGATTTAAAAAATACTATTGAAATTCATCTGGTGCCTCCATAGGAAAGTATGCAAATGATTTTCTGACTATATAAATATGATTCCATATCAAGTTTTAACTTAATAAATGGGGCATAGTCAATAGCACATATACTAATTCAGCTTCTGTTCTTTAGTATTATTGTGATATATAATTGTTTATTAGCCCCAATAACATGCTCTGCCAGAATGAGAACTGTCAATTTTGTAAAATTTATTGGCAGAATCTTAGAACCTGGATGGAAAAAGTCGGAGTGCAATATAATTGACAGATACTTGTGAAATGTAAGCACATTATCTCTTATTCTCAGGTACGAATGGAGGTAACAAATTAAGTGGAATTCAGTCTAACAAGGAAGAGCTCTCACCTGATGAGAGCAGTAAAACATGATGTAAATGGATGAATAAGTGAAACTTTAGCTGAAATTCCATCTTTGGAATGAATAGACATTGCTTGAACATATATCCCGTCGAATAGTTTCATGCTGACTCATTTCCTGTGGAGGATTCTAAACATATCAATAACATACTGTTTCTATGGGGCTCCCACAAAGATGGCAAAATTACCAAATATTTTTTATTAAAGTTATTTTCTGTGAAGAGATGTTAAAAATCTCATTCTTTTGTGTTCCTCATGCCTACTTTTTTTTTCTCTGAGAGAGCCCTACAAAGCAGGAAGAGATCACTGGGTAGTGCACTGGGCAGAAGTCATGGGCAGAAAATGAAAAAAAAAAAAAAGGAAACAAAGATAAAGCCTATCCACTTCTCAGTTCTGCACACACTTTTCTGCCCTGTGGAAGTTACTGTGGTGCAGACGAGAGTAGTTCTCTGAGCCTGGCCTTCAGCTCATATCTGTTTCTGAGCTTGTGCAATTCAAGAAAGTCAGATTTTTTGCTCACTGCATTGGTGTGAGGATTTGAGATAGTGCATGGGAAGGTGCTTATCAAATTGTAAGGTGTGACAAAGTGTTTGCTATACCTTGTTGAAACAAACCTGAAGTAATTGGTATTAACGTCTCTTGAAACTTCACATATGGTTGAATTTTAACTATAACAGTCAAACTACTAATGAAAATTCTGAGTAATTGAATAGTTTTGATATTTAGTACACGTGTATGACCATGTCTACACACACACACACACACACCCACACACACACACACCCCTTTAACTCTCAATAATATACTACAGATTTCATAATATAGTACAAATGAAGTGACCTGTAATTTCTAGATTTAGGATGTCGTGAAGGTAGGATAGAAGAAAGAAAATGTTCTCAGTTGGGCCAGGTGACACTGTGGCCGTCATGAGGCTCAACTGACTCAGAATGCTGTGAAATAGTGTAGTCCTGTCTGGGTGGCTCCATATTACATATCAGCCAATGCTGCATCCCTAAACCAGGTGCAACTGTTAAGCCAGCATTTTGCTTTCTACCCTGACAGCAGGTCAGGTCATGCAACATTTCAGTGAAAGCAAAGAAAGAAAAACAGTTTGACAGTGCTAAATGTATTTTTAGATATTCCCTTAATTGGTCATGCCAAAAAGTATCCTCCTTTGCCCCATACAAGGCTGATGGACCAGTATTGAACTAATAGGGTAACATTATTATGAAAAGAGATTATTTAACAGAACAGATCATGCTTCTTGTCTTGGGGCCTTCAGGTAATAAAAATTCTGTCTCTCTTTAACCTACTTTAATTCACCTTTCTTAGATGACAGCTTTTTTTTTTTTTTTTTTCCCCCCAAATGAGCTAACAGACATACAGCATCAAGGTTAGGAATTAATTCACATCAAAACAGAAATGATGTGAAACAAAAGATAGTTTCAAAAGCCTGCAAATATATTAAGTAACACAGAATTCTGTGGAACTAGAATACATAATATCCTAAATATGAAGGAAAACTCATAATGCATTGTGAAAATCGGTTTAGATAGAGCAAGTCTAACTTCTTCACAGAGATATAAATACAATACAATAAATCCAAATAAATACAATAGATGTCTACAAGATTGTGTAACTGTGTCCATACAACTGTCTATGACTCAAATTAAAAAAAAAGAACCCATGTTCACATGAATCTATAGGTGCTGTAAGATTTCATTCTGGATTGTGAAAGTTCCTTTATACCTTAGATTGTCAACAAAAGTTCCAGTGGTTTATTATATATCATAGCAGAAAGCCATCTTTTTCCAGATTGTTTTGTGTTCAAATAGCAATATTTCTGGCCCTCTAGGAATGACATGTTGTTTGGATTACTGAGCCGGAGAAGCCGCTGGACTTGGATAAACCATTGAGATTTAGTAGGCAATATGTTTGCCAGCCTTTTTGAAAATTGGAATGTTATTTTTGAACTTTATCGAAGAACATGCTGCATCTTTAAGGTGGGCATTATAAAATTAGTGAACATGTGGTTATCTGTCATTTATTTGCTTTCTGCTGAACTAGAAGGTCAAAAATCCACCTTTAAGAGAACATTATTTCTCACAGATGACTTTCTTGTTTAATGGTATTATTTATGTAGATAATAATAATAAACCTGCTGAATATTCACATTCAATTAAACACACACACACATGCATACTCATGCATAAACTCTCTGGACTACTGTTTTCATCCAAGAAAAAAAATATCACAGGTACAAATGCTGAGTTTGATATGCGTCTGTTACCATAGAAATGCTTATTTGTGTTAATTAAGATACTTTACCTTGATTAAAGTAATTAGTGATTCTAGCACATGAAAAGTGGACTGGATTTGTTTAGATTGATTTGGATGTCACCAGTCTTGCATTTTACAGTGTGCACCTCTCTTCGTGTGCACACAGAATTTGAACCTGTTGCATAAAAACATTTGCTTAGAGTGCTGTGCTAACAAGATCATTGATCTATTTTTGTGTAGGACAATTAGCTTCATTCCACTAGAAAGCCACACATCGTACCCCTGGTCATGATCTCTACCTTGTAAATGTTTGTCATCTGTCACAGGACAAATCTGGAGACAGAAGCAGTCTGGGTCAGCACAATTTCTTGATAGGAAAAACACCTCAAGGACATTTCTGCTGATAGTAGGTTGGAGGATGTAGCATGTGAAAGCCAGAAGTGAAATTACAGTCTCTTCCAGCCCACTCAGAGATACCATCTTTGAAAATGAAGAATAGTTCATAATATGCTGAACACAGTGGCTCATGCCTATAATCCCAGCACTATGGGAAGCCAAGGTGGTCAGATCCCTTGAGGCCAAGAGTTAGAGACCAGCCTGGCCATCATGGTGAAACTCTGTCTTTACTAAAAATATAAAAGTTAGCCGGGCATGGGGCAGGTGCCTGTAGTGCTAGCTACTCAGGAGGCTGAGGCAGGAGAATCACTTGAACCCAGGAAGTGGAGGTTGGTTGCCGTGAGCTGGGATCGTGCCACTGCACCCCTGCCTGGGTGACAGAGTGTGACTCTGTCTCAGGAAAAACAAACAAACAAACACTTATAATATGCAGCTGCACAGATGCAATATTATAACAGATACGTAATAGATCTCATATATTTAAGTCTAATGTGCTGATCACCCTACAGACACTGATGTTTATGGGAGGGTAACAGCTTCAAGTTGGCTTAACTGTGGGAAAATTTGGGACATAGGTCAAGTTTCCTATTTTTGAGGAAGCATTACAACAAATATATTGCTAGGTCTGTTCTTGATTTGATGGGTCTATGAGAGTAATAGAAACCTATTTTTGGAAAGCCATAATGTCACATAATCCTTGTGATTATCATATGTCTTAATAGTAGCATAATACAAATCTTTTGCAATGTCAATGTTAAAACACATTAGTAAAGCATTTGCAGTTTCATATTTTCATTGAACATATTATTAGTATCATGTAGAGTAAACAAAACAAAATGTATTTTAGGCAATACATGCATATTAAATACTACCAAATTTTATTTTTTCAAAGAAGACCTCTCCAAATTGTAAAAAATTTCATATCACTTTTCTTGTGTTCCCCCAAAACCATGGTGGTGTCTGCAGTATAGCTGAATAAAAGTGAAAGATTCAATTACTATTAAATGCTGCACATAGTGAGGCTTATTCTAGACAAAGTAGAACAGTTTATTGTATATTTGAATGTCCTTATTTACCGTTAAATTATGCCTAGTTTAGTTTAAACCAAATAGGTTTGATATTGTGAAAATGCTGAGAATCAGAGATAAGTTTGGTTAGTTCATGACCTCTATAAGTAAAACCTGTACCCCTCGTGTGGAGAAGGTGAAAAGATGTAAGAAATATCCTCTGTAGTTCGAATGATGACCCGTGAAAAGTAATGTCCATAATTCCGGACCCTGTGAACATGAAAGATTTGCAAAATGCATCTTTGCCGATGTAACTGCTTTAAGGGTCTTGAGATGAGCTCTAAGTGGCATCTAAATCCAGTAACAAGTGTCCTTATAAGAAAAGAAGAGGATTCCTCAAGGATCTAGAACTAGAAATACCATTTGACCCAGCCATCCCATTACTGGGGATATACCCAAAGGATTCTAAATCATGCTGCTATAAGGACACATGCACACGTATGTTTATTGCGGCACTATTCACAATAGCAAAGACTTGGAATCAACCCAAATGTCCATCAGTGACAGACTGGATTAAGAAAATGTGGCACATATACACCATGGAATACTATGCAGCCATAAAAAAGGATGAGTTTGTGTCCTTTGTAGGGACATGGATGCAGCTGGAAACCATCATTCTCAGCAAACTATCGCAAGAACAGAAAACCAAACACCGCATGTTCTCACTCATAGGTGGGAACTGAACAATGAGATCACTTGGACTTGGGAAGGGGAACATCACACACCGGGGCCTATTGTGGGGAAGGGGGAGGGGGGAGGGATAGCATTAGGAGTTATACCTAATGTAAATGACGAGTTGATGGGTGCAGCACACCAACATGGCACAAGTATACATACGTAACAAACCTGCACGTTATCCATATGTACCCTAGAACTTAAAGTATAATTAAAAAAAAAAAGAAGAAGAAGAGACATAGACACAGAGAAGACCATGTGAAAATAGAGACAGATATTGAGGTGAAGTGAGCACAGTGAAGGAACATCTGGAGCTACCGGAGGCTGGAAGAGGCAAAGAAGGATTTTCCCTGAAAGGCTCTGGTGGAAATAGGACTCTGCCTGCCCCTTGATTTAGAACTTCTGGCTTCCAGAACTCAGAGAGGGTACATTTCTGCTGTTTGAAGCCATCGTTTGTGTTATTTGTCATGGCATCTCTATGGAACTAGCATATCCTTTCTCTTATTTTCAAACTAATTGAGGCCTTCTGACAGCTGAAGGAAAGCCTTTAAAGTTCAAAGATGGGACCCTCTGGTGGTGGAATTTAAAAGACTCTCTAGGGCAGGATTTTACACTTGGTTCTATTCGGGGATGTGGTCCCCGAATAGAACAGGGAGGTAACTGATGTTTTCACCCACTTGGAAAGTCTCCTCTGTTGACTGTTGGATCATGGGGACTTGGTAACATTGATAATGGCCGTAGTAATAATGATAAATATAAGGTATTATTAACTAGGGAGCTCATCATACATGCTGGGTATTATTCTGAGACCTCACAATAATCTTATGAGATGGTTGCTATTATTTTTATGGATGAGAAAAATGAGTAATAGAGGGGTTAAGTAATTTTTTCAATATCAATAGCTAGACAGTGAGAGAGCCTGTGCTTATGGTGGCTATGCTTTCTTGAATGACTTAAAATAATGTCCTCTTATCTAATTTTATTCTCCTCCTTTGCACCTGCTCATTCTTTTATGGATAGGCTTACATGTTTCTCTTTAAAACGAAATAAAACCCAACTCTCCGAGCCCCAGAATCTCTCACTAGTTGTCACCTTATGTCAAGACTATATTAAAAAATAATGAACAGTTAATATCTCCACAACTATTCAACTATGGACTCGGTTGAATCATATGACATTGCTGATAATGGACTGATTTTGATGTACAGAATGGCAATCTTATCTGGTTCAGTCGAATGCTTTTCAACGCGACGCAGTCAGCTTCCTACTTTTACCACTCCAAATCTACCCTTGAAAGGTGGACAGGTCATGTCCCACTTACAAAATGCAGCAGTTACTTTTCAGCCCTCTTTGTATTAAAAATAGTTAAAACTAATAATAGCAGGTAATATTTGCTGAGTGCTTTTTATATAATCAGGACAGGACTAAGCGTTTCAGCCCTTGGAAGACAGACGGCATCCTTTCCCCAATTGAAAGAGGATGGAACAGAAGCTTGGAGAGGTTGCATAAGTTGCTCTCCATACCGGGCAAAGCTGGAATTCAAAGGCTGTTTTCACTATGAAACTCTTGATGGCTATGATACAACACTCTGTAGCTTTTGACACGGTTGAGCATTCTCTTCCTGAGCTCTGTTTTTCTTTCCTGTCATCTGTGAGACTGCACTCTGCTCTCCTTTGACCTCAGGTCGCGTTACTTTGTTTTGCTGACTCTTATGTCTCTGCCTAACTTTTTAAGTGTTCTTTCCAAAGGTTTTGTTTTTGACCCTTTTCTTATTTCACCTTATCTCTTCTCACCTTTTTTTTTTTTTTTTAACTTTACGCACCACCTTTTTTTTTTTTTTTTTTAACTTTACGCACTCATCCTGCAGTTTCAATTATCACTTATAAACTGTTGACTCTCAAATCTCCACCCAGAATTCTTCTCTGAGCCTCAGATGTAATTCACTATCAGGTCTAACAGTTGAATAGCTTAGGCTACTCAAAAAACACACATCTATTCACACCCTACACTTCTCCACGCCTAATTTTTTATTCTCAATTTTGACTGAAACACTCCCACTGCAGAATCGTGCAGGCTGGGATCAATTCAGTTATTTCCCCTTCTCTACTTCACCACAAATGATAGTCACTAAGCTTTATACCTATTGCCTCCATAATAATGCTTCAGTCTGTTTCCCTTGCTATCGTTTGAGCTCCGTGAAGCTGCTGTCTGGTCTTTGCAACAGTCTTTGGACTCGTCTTTCTGTTCCTGTTGTTTCACTTTGAGTGACCTTCCCTGACTTAGGTGGCCTGCCATGGAAAGCTCTGTTGGAAGGGCTGTTTCAGGTGGAGCAGCTCTTACCTAGTCCAAAGTAGCTCGGTCTGCTGTGTTTTGTACCTCCCACAGAATAGCTGATGTTTAATTAATATTTGTTGCTTAAATATGTGAATCCCCATTTTCTTTGTCAATTTATAAGGCTCTCCAACATATTATTTAAAAAGATGTCACTTTCATAATAAATTTTGGAGTAGGAATATAAACCCATCTTTATTTTATAGTAAGGATAAGCGGTTTTCCCAGTTATGAAGGGAATTGCAGAAATAGAATTAAGCCAGATTTTTCTGATTCATAATTGGATTCTCTTAAATCTCTGTCAAAAAAACCCAGATCTATTTCTGCTCTATACCCCTACAAACAACCCATTCTCTGATTTGTCAGAGTTTATTAATAAAAGCCAGTTTGTAATGCTACCGGTATTAATATGTATCTGTAATTAGGTGTCACCTTGGAGGTTTCTGGGTCACCCACTACTCATATCAATGCCCTAAAGTCCTCAGGCACTTTTTGATTAGAGTTGTTTTTTTTTTTTTTTTTTTTTTTTTTTTTTTTTTACTATAATTGTATGGACATAAACTAGAACATAAGTTTAGTTTCCAGAAGTATCCCAGATCATTAAGGCGTGTTCAACATCAATGCTTACATGTATTAGTAGGGGTATTAAGAATGGAATTGCATATTCATTTCACATGGCTGAGAAAGAACTCAGTCACAAGAAATTTGGGTTAAGATGTTTGTTTTTCTTTGTTTCAGCTCTCTATTGGCATTTTGCTCTTTGATTCCTGCTGCCAATTCTGTTCTAGGCCTGCAAGATTATTCTGTGCCCATGCCATTTCTGGACTGCAAACTTACTTGATTCCTGATGGCAGAGTTGAGATGTAGGTAAAAAGGCATTTTCAAAATGAGCTTTATTAAATATTAAATCATATAATAATGTCAAATATATTTTATAATGACAATCTTATGCATTTGCTTATATATAATATAAATATACACAAACATATTTTAATATATTTGTGTGTAATATACACAATATATATTTCTAAACATATAAGTATCTAAATATACAAATATTATTTTGTATAATATATACATATAAATATGTATAAAAATATACAGATAAATTTATATATGTATATAAATGTATATCTGTAGAAATAAATTATATACATATAAATATTTCATAATAATATACATGTTAAGTGCATTAAATAAATACAAAAATAGAAATACATCATAGTGAGTATTTTCCTATCAGAATGAGTAAGAAGTAATTTATCTTAATGTAAAAGGTAGGATTTAGAGTAGATTATGATTCTGTCAATTAAAGAACACATGACTGGACAATTTGGTGGACGCTGTATGCCTGTCTTACTTTGTCATTAGAAATAACCATCTTTTTAGTGACGGACTACTTTTTATCATTAGAAAGTATTATAGGGCTGTGGTGAGGACTAATATGATAACTAATTTAAAACTCCTACCTTAGTTCCTGGGATATGCATAATAACCATTATGTGAATGGAAGAAAACCAAATTCTGTAACACATTTTAATTCTGTAAACATTTATTCTGAGCCAATGTGAGTGACCATGGCCCAGAGAAGACAGTCTCAAAAGGTCCTGAGGAAGTGCCCCTAAGGAGTGCTAGTTAGAGTTTGGTTTTATACATTTTAGGAAGACAAAAACGGTGGGTAAAATTATAAATCAATACATAGAAAGTATACATTGGTCCAGTCTAAAGAGGTGAGATATCTTGAAGAGGAAGCTTATAGATCATAGGTGGATTCAACCTACTGACTGGCAGTAGGTTGGAAGCGTTAAGCTTTGACTAAAGATTTGAAAGTCAGTAGCAAGGATCAAGATAAGGGGATTATGGGGAAAAAGACTTGCTATGTAGATGAAGCCTTAGAGGTGGCAGCAGTCAAAGAGGATAGATGGTAAAATGTCTCTTTAAAGATGCCAGATTCTCAGCAGAGTGTGATGGCTCACACCTGTAATCCCAGCACTTTGGGAGGCCGAAGTAGGTGGATCACGAGGTCAAGAGATGGAGACCATCCTGGCCAATGTGGTGAAACCCCCCAGTCTCTACTAAAAATACAAAAATTAGCCGGGCAGAGTGGCGTGTGCCTGTAATCCCAGCTACTCGGGAGACTGAGGCAGGAGAATCACTTGAACCCAAGAGGTGGAGCTTGCAGTGAGCCAAGATCCCGCCACTGCACTCCAGCCTGGGCAACAGAGCGAGACTCCGTGTCAGAAAAAAAAAAAAAAAAAAAAAGTTGCCAGATTCTTAGTTCATTTCTCCTAGGTCTGGGATAGGCCTAGAAAGGGAAGGCCTGGCCTCCTACATTAATGGAGAGAGGTTTCAGATGCAAATTGCCCTCATAAAAATGGCTTTGCAGGGCCTTTTCAAAATATGTTGAAGAAATACATTTTGGGGTAAAATATTCCGATTTTCCTTCGAGGTCTGCTGTCATGTGGCGCTGTGCCAGAGTAAGGTTGGAAAGTAAACCACGTTATATTAGGTTAATTAAAAACCTTGTTTAACAAGATTTTATGGTTTGTAGTGTTTGGCTTAACCCTTGCCTTGACTTGTCTTGGGTGTTGATTACAATTTTGTATCTCATATCAAGCCCCTAAAGTCCTCTGGTATTTTTTTGATCAGTCTTTTTTTTTTTTTTTACCTATTATTTTATGGACATAAACTAGAACATAAGTTTAGTTTCCAGAAGTATCCCAGATCATTAAGACATGTTCAACATCAATGTTTACATTTATTAGTAGGGGTATCAAGACTGCCACAAAGTCTATTTTGTCTGTCTTAAGATCTCTTTTTTAATATTAATACGGGTCATTTATGCCCAAACTCCAAAGGACAGGGTATAATGAGGCATGTCTGACCTCCCTGTCTGTCATGGCTGAGAGTTAAGTGGTTTAGGTTTTTCTGGGGTCCCCTTGGCTGGGAGTAGATCTGGTCAGTCAGCTGTGGGGCTTAGGATTTTATTTTTAATTTGTAATTACTGTATTCGTAGGAGTCTGACAAGAATGTGAAGAGCTCAGAAACGGATGAACTAAAACGACAGAAATAAAGACGTTGAATAAGTATGGCTAAACCTTGGGGCTAGCTTTTCAATAAGGAAAGCCATCAGACATGGAAATGGATTTTATAATACAGTGGGTAGCCAATAGCTGGAAGGGTTTAGGTAGGGGCATTATTATGATTGTGGGAAGTGGAACTACAGAGAAAATTCTTTTAATTAGATGGAGAAATTAGTAAGATGACATTTTGAGATTCCTTTCAAGCCCAATATTATTTGATTTTAAAGCTGAAATCCTCACTACCTGGGGTAACAGTTAAGTCTCTTAGTGATTGGTGTCAGCATGTGATTGAATTTAACATCCTCTCAGAGTCTTAATGGAGAACAGATTTAACCGGAGTTGGGGAACGCTCAGTGGAGCTGGGGGATTACTCCACAGTAACCAAGACGAAGGTATCCATCAGAAGGAGGCCCTTCATTCCTTAGAAAGGGGTGGTAAAAGTTGCTGAAAACTAACTTTGCCTAATTTGCTTGGGTGAACCTTTGCTTTGTTCCGGTTACATTTAATTAGAATATCTAAATTAGTCATGGTGCTTGAGAAATCTCAGCTTTTGAAATGTAATCGGTAGGTAAGTGTTGTCTCTATACGCTGTTTCCCATCTCCTAGTGGCCCTTTATTTTTCTCTCTTGGCTGAAAGAGAATCTGCTATTTTAGCAGTTTGATGAGATTTTCACATTTCAGAAGGTTATGGAACTTCAGGAGTCTGTAATTTAGATTGAGAAAGTGCAAGAATAGGCAGTTGAGTTTTCTCACATTTAGGGTCTGTTCTCTTTATGGTGATTGCAAAATGAAGACTGGTTTTGAAGCAGTCACCAGGGCCCTCTGGAATTCTGAGTAGACCTGGTTCAATAAAAGCCAACCAAGTGCATCTGGACTCTTAGGCAATCTCTTACTTGTCCAAAGACGAAAGTCGGTGGACAGTTAGCTGTGGACTAACTTTCAGGTGAGTCTGCATACATTTGAAAGGGAGTACTGGACATATTTATTGAACACCTATTATGCTATTATGTGCTAGTTCAAAAAGATACTTTGGTGTGAAAGTTTCCTTCTTAAAATTTTATTTGATTGTTAATAGTGGTATTACATAACGTAACATAACGTAAAATTTACCATCTGAAAATTTTTTAAGTGTACGGCTCAATATTCTTAAGTATATTTGCATAGTTGTGTAACCAATTTCCGGAACTCTTTTCCATCTTGAAAAATGAATATTCTATAAGCATTAAACAGTAACTCCCAATTTCCTACCCCCCACCAGGCCCTAGCACGCACCATTCTATTTTTTTGTCTTTAGTCTACTCTAAGTACTTTGTATGCATGGAATCATACAATGTTTGCCTTTTTGACTAGTTTCCCTTAGTGTCATGTCCTCAGGGTGCATCCATATTGCTGCATGTGTCAGAATTTCTTTCTGTCTTCAGGCTGAATAGCACTCCATTGTATGTATATACTACATTTGGTCTATTCATTTGTCTGTCGATGGACATGTAGACTGCTTCTTCCTTTTGGTGACTGTGATAACCCTGCTATAGACATAGATGTGCAAATAACAAGGTTAGTCTTAGATGCACGTGGATAGAAAAGCTTATTGTGCATTTTCATAAAAAGAACATGAAAACAACTTTCATGAAACACCATTGATGGGACTCTTCATAAGATGTCTTATTTAACCCAATCCCCACATCAACTTTAAGAGGTAGTGTATTAGTCTTGTGAGGGGGAGCAGTTTGTGTTTGTGTACATGTGTGCACATGTGTGTTTTTTGGAGGAGTGATAAATAGTATCTTGAGTCACATTGCCTGGATTTCCATTTCATCTCCACTGTTTACCATCTGTGTGAACTTAGGAAAATTATTTAACCTCTGTGTCTCAATTTTCTCATGGGAATGATAACTGTTTAGAGTATTAAATCAGCTGATGCATGTAAATATTTCAAAACAGTGTCTATACTAAGCACTCACTGATATTCATTATTATGAGATTTCCTTCCTTCTTTTCTTCCTTCCTCTTTCCCTCACTAATTCTCTCCCTGTCTCTTTTGCCTTTTTTCTTGTACAAGTGAAGAATTTGAAGCCTAAATGACATAGTTTGGTGAAGATCATGTAGTTATTGATTGACAAAACCAGGATTTGAATTAGGCTTTTATGACTCTAATGAGAAAGCTCTTTCCAGAATTTTATTGCTCCTTATCCTCTTTTATAAATAATAAAGCTCACTTTGAAATCCAAATTTTTGCGTGTGGACTTAATTAATTGGTATTTAGTTTAGTAAATGTGTACTGAGTATCTACTATGTGCCAGTCACTATGTTAAGTATAGGGAATGCCCTTGTAGGCTAGGAAAAACAAGTGAATATATTAAACAATGGGATGTAAGAAAGAAAAATAAATCAAGTAAGAATCAAATCCAGAAATATATGAGATTTAAAAGAGTTAAAAGCCCCTTATTACAGGGAAAGTCTGACTAAGTTTTAGGTAATTGTTATAAGAGCTGATTTTTTTTTTTTTTTTTTTTTTTTTTTGAGACTGAGTCTGGCTCTGTCACCCAGGCTGGAGTGCAGTGGCCAGATCTCAGCTCACTGCAAGCTCCGCCTCCCGGGTTTACGCCATTCTCCTGCCTCAGCCTCCGGAGTAGCTGGGACCACAGGTGCCCGCCACCTCGCCCGGCTAGTTTTTTGTACTTTTTAGTAGAGACGGGGTTTCACCGAAGAGCTGATTTTCCTTGCATCACAAAAACACATCTGTGTATTTTGATCTTGTTTCCATTCTTACCACCTCCTCCCCTCAACTCAACACTACTTCAATGTTTGAAAGAAAATAATTTGCACAATCATTGCTTCTGGTTGCTCAGAGCTTTGTCTCATGGTGAGAGGTGATAAATGGAGAACAGTGAGAAGGAAAACAACTCTTTTCTAAACTCTGCTCCTTCCCTTAACCCTTCAATGCCCAACGCTGCTTAATTAATCAACTAGAACCTACCCTACTAACTTAAATTCCCAGGGCAAATCCCAAAAGCCTCACTTTATTTGTATTTTCTTTACTAAGCAAGGAGCTTGCCAGCTTGAGGTGTCTGTGTGATATGTAAATGATGCCCTGAATTGTTTTTTATATTCCACTTGGCACTGGAAAGGCAGTTTCAGGACTGTCATCTTTGCTGAGAGATATCAAGCCTCAGATGTCAAGGAAGATTCTCAATTTAATTCTGAAAAGCTGGGTATTTGCTTCCTAGCTCTACTGATTTACATCAGTTTGTTTGATTTGTCTGCAATGATGTAAAGGCTGCTGCTGCTTTTTTCACCTTCCAGAATCTGAGGTTAATTAGTCTCCAAGGACATAAGTACTCGAAGATGTTCTGTGTGTAGTTGAAGCTGTGGAAGCTCAAGTGCAGAGAACACTAATGTAGCAAAGTTTGTGATGGGAACTTGGTGGGGACATGCCTGAAAAGGTAAAATGAGGAAGTTAACAGCTTCATCTGTCTTTTCTACTGAAGTCTAGAGGAAGAGCTCTGCTATACAGAATTCTAAGTCAGGAAATATCTTCCCTTGTGAGAAAGGGAACCCCAATCTGGATTAGGGTCCTGAGAAATTCTCTTGCAAATGTGATTCCTGAGCTGCTTTAGCCTAGTTCCCATGCCGCGGACCCAATTGTGCTGGTTGGCCTTTGCAACCATGGAGTCCCACACTCTTTAGGAAGATGATCTTGGAAAAGGAAGGGCACTCCAAGTTGTACCTGCTGCAGGAAGGCTATGATGACTCCCGTCTCTCTTGAAACTCCCAATATGCATAGGCTATATATGCATAGGCTAATCTTTCCAGATATAATAATTCATCATGAGAGGAATTCCTGGGCTGCCTTAGCCTGGTTCCCATGCCTGGGACCCAGTTGTGCTGGTTGGTCTTTGCAACCAGCGAGTCCCACGCTCTTCAGGAAGATGATCTTTGGAAAAGGAAGAGCACTCCCAATTGGACCTGCTGCAGGAAGGCTATAATGACTCCTGTCTCTCTTGAAACTCCCTTTAGACTTCTCCTTTCCAAAGTGGGGCGTGTGGTAGGTACCCAAATAACTTTCAATTCTCAATAAACTGGGCCTAGACAATTGCATGTCCTACTAGACCTTTTCCTTGTCTCAGCACTGCATCTGGCTTTTGCCTTTGCACCAATCACTGAGGACTTATTTAACTACAACTTCAAGGTCATCAGACCAAGGGCACTGTTCTTTAAAAGCTTTCTTGAAAGTTCCTCTGAGGCTGCTGTGAAGAATCTCTTCCTGCAATGCACACTGACCTATCTCGTGTGGCACATATACGAGGAACGCAGGCACTCTGTGGAGCTGTCTGGCGGTGTAGGGGCCTACAGTGAAAACCTTCTAAATCTACTAAAATTAGTAGCGGTGCCTTTACACCTCTAAGAGAGTTTCTTAGATGGGGAAGAGAAACACTCATGATGTGGCATTAAGGAGACAAAATATGTGAAAGGTCTTGTATTAGTCTGTTCTCTTATCGCTACAAAGAAATACCTGAGACTGCATAATTTATAAAGAAAAGAGGTTTCATTGGCTTACGATTCCTCAGGGTGTACAGGGAGCATGGCAGCATCTGCTTCTGGGAGGCCTCAGGGAGCTTTCACTCATGGTGGAAGGCAAAGTGGGAGCAGGTATCTTGCATGTCAGGGGCAGGACCAAGAAAGAGGAGGGAGGGGCTGCATACTTTTAAACAACCAGATCTTGTAAGAACTCGATCACCAGAATAGCACTAGGGAGATGGTGCTAAACCATTAGAAGCCTCGCCCATGATCCAATCATCTCTCACCAGGCCCCACTTCCAGCATTGGGGATTACATTTCAACATGAGATTGGAGTGTGGACACAGATCCAAACCATATCAGGTCTCTAATATCAGAGAGACTCATATCTCACATTCCAGGTGTCGTCCTTACCTGCCTCTAATTGCGTGAATCTTTCCTGAGAGCTGTTGGTGATGTTGCAAGCCTGCTTGGGGATATTGCCACATGCCTTTCACCATGGTAACTGTTTCCAATGGTGGCCTTGTACATCGATAGAAGGGACAAGAGATCTTGGGGCAAATGTGGTGAGCCACTCATCTCCAACACATATAAAAGATTATTTTCATAAATACTGTATATTACATGTTGATAGCAGGTGTGTGGGGGCACATTGATTAGATACACCCCCTTCTATGTCTCAGAAGATCCTTAAAAAGTAGCAGGACTAACACTATTTTTTAGAAAATCATATCATTCAAAACATTGGTAATTGAACAATTTTTAAACAACTATTTTCTGTATTCTTCACAGCTGAATGTGATTTCACTGTAATTGTTGAGAAATATTGGTGAGAGGAACACTTAATTTTCTTCTGAGTCAAGAATTAGGACTTAGATTTAGGGGGGTGTGTATGTGCATGTCTGGCATTTAGGGTTTTTTTTGTTTGTTTGTTTGTTTTTTGAGATGGCGTCTCACTCTGTTACCCAGGCTGGAGTATAGTGACACAATCTCTGCTCCTCGGCTCACTGCAACCTCTGCCTCCCAGGTTCAAGTGGTTCTCCTTCCTCAGCCTCCCAAGTAGCTGGGATTACAGGTGCCCGCCACCACACCTGGCTGATTTTTGTATTTTTAGTAGAGACGGGGGTTTCACTATGTTGGCTAGGCTGGCAAACTCCTGACCTCAAGTGATCTGCCCGCCTCAGCGTCCCAGAATGCTGGGATTACAGGCGTGAGCCACTGTGCCCGGCTGGTGTGTTGTTTTTAAAGTTAGGAACAAATGCTAGGTGGGAGTGTAGTCCAGCTGAATTTAATATATATAGAGGTGCTCTAGAATTGATGGTCACTCTGGTCTTCTTGCATTAGTATCTGGACATACAGAAATAAAACTCTTCAATCTGGAAAACAGAATATTTTTTTTTTTTTTTTTTGAGACTGAGTCTGGCTCTGTCGCCCAGGCTGGAGTGCGGTGGCCGGGTCTCAGCTCACTGCAAGCTCCGCCTCCCGGGTTCCCGCCATTCTCCTGCCTCAGCCTCCCGAGTAGCTGGGACCACAGGCGCCCGCCACTTCGCCCGGCTAGTTTTTTGTATTTTTTAGTAGAGACGGGGTTTCACCGTGTTAGCCAGGATGATCTCGATCTCCTGACCTCGTGATCCGCCCGTCTCGGCCTCCCAAAGTGCTGGGATTACAGGCTTGAGCCACCGCGCCCGGCCTGGAAAACAGAATATTTATAGCTGTAGTTGCATTCAGAGGGGCTGCTGCTGTTTAAGATTTTAGCCTCAAATTCAAAGTGAGTATGAAGTCACTTCAAAAAAAAAAACTGCTGTGAAGATCTGCTGCACTCCCAGGAGGTCTTTTCTAAAAAGCCAGCAGCAGTGCTGCTTTAAGACTGCTTCAGGAACTCACGCATTATTTGTTCCCTTCTCTGCTGGTGGAGGCTGTACGAATGCCCAGTGGGTCCTCTGGACAGTGGAGAATGGTTACACTGAAAAGAGTTATGAGAGCCACATGCACTGCTGGGTTGGGGTTGGTCACCAGGAATTCATGTCCAGTGTTTAGTGCCATTTGTAGGCAACACCAGGAAACCAAGAACACATAGTCATTCCTTGTAGAGGTTTATCCTCTGTGATTTATTTAACTACATCATAGATAGATAGCTGGATGGATACACACACAAACACACACACACATACGTATGTATATACATGATGTAGTCAAACAACGTAATATGTAGTTAAGCTAAATTATGTAATCATATATAAGATATATAATGATTTTGTATAATATATTATTTAAAGTGATCATATACATACTATTCTTCAGCTTGAACATTATAGAGACCAAAACTGAACTCAGTGCTTTATCAGATGTCTGACCAATGACCAATACTTTCTTTCAAAGCAGTACTTCTGTTGTTGCGGCCAGGTCTCATATTTGCTTAAAAATAATAGTACCATATTACTGATGCCAAAGATCCATTCTTTGTGATTTCTGGGTCTTATACAATATATTCACAATTTTAAACCATCCTTAGGATTCTGTGATACAGATACCTTACTCTTTCTTTGGCAAACACTTTGTATGTAGCAAACAATTTGTATATATAACTTAAGTGGCAGATTAACACTTAAGAAGCCAAAGAATAAGGATTCATTTGGCTTAGCCTGCCTGATGTTCAGTTGTAAGTTATATCTTCTAATTTCCCTGAGTAATCACCAAGGTAATCAGCAAATGTTTACACCACCATAACAAAGTGTTAGCCCCATGCTTTCAACTACCTAGAACAATAAAGGGAGGACTGAGACCATTTCTTGAGAAAGCAGGTATCAAATGGAGCTGGAGTAACTAAAAGAGTTCATGACAAGCAAGCCACAGGTGATCAGAAGGGATGAAGCTTCTGAGCAGGAGTTGATAGAGAAAAATGAGAGTATTCACTCAGAAAGCCTTGCCCCCACCCAGATTGCCTTTGCTAACTCCCAGAAACTTTACAATTAGGACTGAATTTATTACTGTAAGCTTAGAATGTGGTGTGAATAATATTATTTGCATATTAAAGAAAAGGATAAAGCCAGAAACCTGTAACCTTTGTCATAGATATTTGGGTTATGAGGCGATGTGGCTGGAATAAGATGCTGGACACTCATTGGCTTTATGTAAAGATTATAGGGCTGGTGACTTGGCAGGAAAAGTAAAAACATACCTATAGCAGGTGTTAAAAAACTCAAATGCCTGCAGTGGCCAGCAGGCCATATAAGTGTATAAACTGAATCAGGACTATAAAAAGCAACAGCAGAAACTTGATGATAAATGGATGCTGGCCTCAGCCTCAGTTGGAAGGTGATAGTAGCTAGTATTGAAGACCCCCTGGAGTGCACAGCCCTCCTCCTCCTTCTAAAAGGGCAGCTTCTCCAACAGAGTGGTCCCCTGCAGAAAAGAAAACCTGTCGTGGCTAGCCATTTAAACTTTTCAAGTGGAGCCCAAAATTCTGATTTTTATGTGATTTGTCAATGATTATCAGTTGTTGGCAACTGATTTAATTTTTTAAAAAAGAGAAAAGAGCAGATTTTTTAAAAAGCTGTGAAAAAAATGCCCCAGGGTAAGAGCATATAACTCTTCTGTCATTTACACTTGGCTTCCCGGGATCCAGATTGCCCTCTGGATCAGAGCCAGCACACTTGCATCCTCCAGGCCCAGGTGAGGCTGAGTGAGAAGAACTAGAGAGCCGAAGAGTGGCAAGATGTGACTGGGTATTTGAAGGAGAATAAATAGGCGTTGGAATTGAACATTGCCCCTATATAATTTTCTTCAGATCTAGCCCAGATGGCTATAGGTTACTATATTAATAAACTAAATAAACCATGAAAGTCAATCATTTCTAACCATCTACACTGCAACTTAAATGCTCAAGGAGAAAATAAATTTGGAGCTGGGAGTAAAGGTGAGTGATCGCTTACTGGGTATGAACACCTTCATTCCATTTATCATAGCATTTGTCTAGCAATAAAGAGGATGCTTTTCCTTTTTTTAAGTTTAGGGGTACATATGTTGGATTGTTGTATATGTAAAGTCATGTCATGGAGTTCTGTGGTGTACATTATTTTGTCACCCAGGTGTTAAGCCTAGTACCCATTATCTATTTTTCCTGATCCTCTCCTTCCTCCCACCCTCCACTCTCCAATAGCCCCTGTGTCTGCTGTTCCCCTTTATGTGTTCTTGTAACAGGAGTGCTTCTCTAGCAGGAGTTCAATATGATGTAAGTTCTGCTGCCTATTATTGATAAAACTATTTTTCTTTAAAGAGTATCCAAAGATACTTTTTGGTTTAATTTGTCTCTCTCGTATCTTGCTTTTCTCTCTAACTCTGGCTGCCCTCACTTCAAGCTGGGAATTTGAACTGGATCAGCTGAGTACTTTATCAGTAGGAAGAAAACTCTCATTAGAGGCTGAAAATCATTCTGCACGGAAACACATATGCTCGTACTCACACACACACACACAGATGCCTTCAAGCGAGGATGCCTTAAGTAATTAAAGGTAATGTGTATCAAGCGTTAATTACAAAATCACTGTGCTCTTCTGAATTGTACACAATTATCAGGCAAGCAGCACAAATATCATCATGCCACAAGGCTGCGTTTCCTACCATGAGCTTTAACAATTTATTTTCAGAACTTCAGTTATCCATTAATTATGCATGCATCTCTACACATTCCCTATATGCCTGGATTATTAGGTATATGCCGTATCGTGAAGGCTGTGAAAGTGATTACAAGAAAGTCAAAGATACCCAGACAGGATCTTTCCTCAGAACCATTTACTTATGCACATACACCCACATTTGTAAACATAATACTGTGGCAAAAGGCTTGGGCTCCAGTCATTCAGAGGAGCCACATTGCCCAGGAATATATAACTCTGTGTACTTTCATTTATAAGTGTTTTTATCATGGAACATAAGGGGCTGTTCATGTTGTAAATCAAGACCTTGTAATTTCAGTGTCTGATATAAGTCAGACTACTGGAAATAAAGAAATGTGATTAAAATTAGAAAGGAAAAAAAAAAGAAAACCTTTTATGATTCTTCCAGTCCTAAATTTTTTACTATCAGATGCTTTGGCACTGTTTGTTCCAGGTGCTAGGAGGATGAGTGACACTGACAATCTGAAACATTTATTAGTGAATTGATAGATGTTTGAAGTATATCTCTATTGCTGAAGAAAGGATCCTGAATCTGGAATCTCAACCTAAGACAGATACATCTTCCTGACCTCTATCTAAACTTTCAGGGCTGTTTCACAGTGAACTAAATGATAAATATTTAATAAATGATTGTGTTTGGCATATCTGGATTGAGTGTCCTCAAAGAAAACTATCATTTTAGGATCTAGGAAATATACAACAGCAGAAATGGAAGTAGAAAAATACTACATATAATTTAAAAAGACAAGAATATTTAAGGTTTTGAATGACTCTTGGATACTTGTCATATGACCTAAAGCTTCTACATAATTATTGTTAGGTATTCATTGCAACAGATTTCACATGTGCAAAACATCTTTGCAGGTAAATACAAAAAAGTCAAACTCAGTGTTTACTGGTACTCCACACCAGTGGCTCTCAAACTGTAGTGTGCACCAGAATCATCTGAAAGGCTTATTGAAGCACCACTAATCTTTGGGTTCTTCCTCCACAGTTTCTGATTCAATAGGTCTGGGGTGGCATAGAGAATTTCAATTTTAATGAGGTTACTGGTTGATATGGTTTGGCTGTGTCCCCATCCAACTCTCATCTTGAATTATAGTTCCTATAATCCTAATGTGTCATGGGAGGGACCTGGTGGGAGCTAATTGAATCGTGGGGGCAGATTTCCTCATGCTGTTCTCATGATAGTAAGTTCTCAGAAGATCTGATGGTTAAATAAGTGGCTTCTGCCTTCTCTGGCTCTCATTCTTCTCCTTCCTGACACCATGTGAAGAAGGACTTGTTTGCTTCCCCTCTGCCATGATTATGAGTTTCCTGAGGCCTCCCCAGCCAAGCCAAACCAAATTAAAGCTCTTTCCTTTATAAATTCCCAGTGTCAGGTATGTCTTTATTAGCAGTGTGAGAATGCACTAATACACTGGTGATGCTGATGCTGCTGTTCAGAGACTACGCTGGGAAAATCACTGCTCTACAACATATGCTCCATCACATGAGGGGTAAAATCTCTCTTATTTATGCTGGTCCCATAGTTGGTGTTCAACAAGCAGATAATAAGTGAATCATAGAGATGAAAACCATCAAAATGCTTGAGAACTTTTGTTACATATAATTTTAAATGAGCCACCCTAGAGTAGGAAATCATCCGTACTTTCGTTCCAAAAACAGTTCACAAGCTCAGATGTTTCCATTAAAGTAAAATATTGTTTTTTACCTTATTAACCAAATGTATTACTGCTAGATATTTAATTATGTTTTCAGCACTTCTATAAATTTTGCTACATTTAATTTTTGCTCTCCATTTAAAGTTACATTTCAGAGCTTCTGCTTTTCCCATTCCAACAGGGGTTGGGGCATTGATATTTTTTGCAGAAACATCTCATGTCAATATTCTTATTACTGTACAGTACAGTGGCATTAAGTAGATTCACATTGTTGTCCAGCCGTCATCATCATTCATCCCCAGAATGTTTTCATCTTCTCAAACCGAAACTCTAAATCCATTAAACAGCTCACCATTTCTTCTCCCTGGCAACCACCATTCTACTTTCTGACTTTATGAGCTTGATTACACTAGCCACCTGCTATAAGTTGGACCATACAGTATTTGTTCTTTTGCAACTGGCTTGTTTCACTTTATGTAATGTCTTCAAGTTTCAACCATAGTATAGCATGTGTCAAAATTTCTTTCCTTTTTAAGGCTGATTATATTCCATTGTGTATATCTAGGCCACATTTTATTTATTCATTCATCCGTCAATGGACACCTGGGCTATTTCCAGTGTTGCTTATTATGAATAGTGCTTCTTTGAACATTGACATACAAATGGTGTTTCACCATATTGTCTTCCACAGTGGTTACATTATTTTGGATTTATTTTATTTTATTTATTTATTTATTTTTATTATTATTATACTGTAAGTTGTAGGGTACATGTGCATAACGTGCAGGTTTTACATATGTATGCTTGTGCCTTGTTGATTGTTGCTGCCCATCAGCTTCGTCATTTACATCAGGTATAACTCCCAATGCAATCCCTCCCCCTCCCCTCCCATGATAGTGTGTGATGTTCCCTTCGAGTCAAGTGATCTCATTGTTCGGTTACCTATGAGTGAGAACATGCGATTGTTTTGGTTTTCTGTTCTTGTGATAGTTTGTAAGAATGATGGATTCCAGCTGCATCATGTCCCTACAAGGACACAAACTCATCCTTTTTATGGCTGCATACTATTCCGCATGGTGTTATATGTACCCACATTTTCTTAATCCAATCTGTCACTGATGGACATTTGGGTTGATTCAAGTCTTTGCTATTGTGAATAGTGCTGCAATAAACATCTCGTGTTGCATGTGGCTTTAGAGCAGCATAATTTATAATCCTTTGGGTATATACCCGAGTAATGGGATGGCTGGGTCATATGGTACATCTAGTTCTAGATCGCTTGAGGAATCGCCATACTGTTTTCCATAATGGTTGAACTAGTTTCACAATCCCACCAACAGTGTAAAAGTGTTCCTATTTCTCCACATCCTCTCCAGCACCTGTTGTTTCCTGACTTTGAATGGTGCGCCACCATTCTAACTGGTGTGAGATGGTATCTCATTGTGGTTTGATTTGCATTTCTCTGATGGCCAGTGATGATGAGCATTTTTTTCATGTGTTTGTTGGCTGTATAGATATGTCTTCTTTTGAGAAATGTCTATTCATATCCTTTTGCCCACTTTTGATGGGGTTGTTTGTTTTTCTTGTAGAATTTGTTTGCTTGAGTTCAGGTTCTGGATATTAGCCCTTTGTCAGATGAGTAGATTGCAAAAAATTTTCTCCCATTCACCAGCCCAGGTTGCCTGTTCTGCTCGATGGTAGTTTCTTTTGCTGTGCAGAAGCTCTTTAGTTTAATGAGATCCCATTTGTCAATTTTGGCTTTGCTGCCCGTTGCTTTTGGTGTTTAGACATGAAGTCTTGCCCATGCCTATGTCCTGAATGGTACTACCTAGGTTTCCTCTAGGATTTTGTAATTAGTCTAACATTTAAGTCTCTAATCCCATGCTGAATTAATTTTTAGGTATAAGGAGTAAGGAAAGGATCCAGTTTCAGCTGCGCGGCTAGCCAATTTTCCAGCACCATTTGTAAATAGGGAATCCTTTCCCCATTTCTTGTTCTCTCAGGTTTGTCAAAGATCAGATGGCTGTAGATGTGTGGTATTATTTCTGAGGACTCTGTTCTGTTCCATTGGTCTATATCTCTGTTTGTTACCAGTACCATGCTGTTTTGGTTACTGTAGCCTTGTAGTATATGGATTTGAAGTCCGGAGTGGCGTGATGCCTCCAGCTTTGTTCTTTTGACTTAGGATTGTCTTGGAATCACGGGCTCTTTTTTGGTTCCATATGAACTTTAAAGCAGTTTTTCCAATTCTGTGAAGAAACTCATTGGTAGCTTGATGGGGATGGCATTGAATCTATAAATTACCTTGGGCAGTATGGCCATTTTCGATGATCTTCCTATGTGACATGGTATGTTCTTCCATTTGTTTGTGTCCTCTTTTATTTCAGTGAGCAGTGGTTGTAGTTCTCCTTGAAGGTCCTTTACATCCCTTGTAAAGTTGGATTCCCTAGGTATTTGATTCTTTGGAAGCAATTGTGAATGGAAGTTCATTCATGATTTGGCTCTCTGTTTGTCTGTTACTGTGTATAAGAATGCTTGTGATTTTGCACATTAATTTTGTATCCTGAGACTTTGCTGAAGTTGCTTATCGCTTAAGGAGATTTTGGGCTGAGACAATGGGGTTTTCTAAATGTAATCATGTCATCTGCAAAACGGGACAATTTGACTTCTTCTTTTCCTAACTGAATACCCTGATTTCTTTCTCTTGCCTAATTGCCTAAGCCAGAACCTCCAACACTATATGTTGAATGGGAGTGGTGAGAGAGGGCATCCTGTCTTATTGCCAGTTTTCAAAGGGAATTTTTCAGTTTTTGCCCATTCAGTATGATATTGGCTGTGGGTTTGTCATAATAGCTCTTATTATTTTGAGAATTACGTTCCATCAATACGAATTTATTGGCGTTTTTTTTAGCATGAAGGCTGTTGAATTTTGTCAAAACGCTGCCATCTATTGAGATAACCATGTGGTTCTTGTCTTTGGTTCTGTTTGCATAACTTGGATTTATGTTTATTAGGTTTTGAATGTTGAACCAGCCTTGCATCCCAGGGATGAAACCCACTTGATCATGGTGGATAAAGCTTTTGATGTGTTGCTGAATCCGGTTTGCCAGTATTTTGTTGATTTTTGCATCGATGTTCATCAGGGATATTGGTCTAAAAATTCTCTTTTCATTGTGTCTCTGCAGGCTTTGGTATCAGGATGATGTTGGCCTCATAAAATGGTTAGGGAGGATTCCTCCTTTTCTATTGGAATTGGAATAGTTTCAGAAGGAATGGTACCCCAGCTCCTCCTTGTACTCTGGTAGGAATTCAGCTGTGAATCCATCTGGTCTGGGCTTTTGGTTGGTAGGCTATTAATTGTTTGCTCATTTTGAGCCTGCTGTCTATTCAGGGATTCTAACTTCTTCCTGGTTTAGTCTTGGAAGAGTGTAAGTGTCAGGAAATTATCCATTTCTTCTAGATTTTCCAGTTTATTTGCGTAAGAGGTGTTTATAGTATTCTCTGATGGTAGTTTGTATTTCTGTGGGGTCGTTGGTGATATCCCTTTATCATTTAATTAAGTCGATTTGATTCTTCTCTCTTTTCTTCTTTATTGTCTTTAGTGGTCTGTCAATTTTGTTGATCTTTTCAAAAACAACTCCTGGATTCGTGAATTTTTGGAGGGTTTTTGTCTCTATCTCAGCTTCAGTTCTGCTCTGATCTTGCGTTGTTTTCCAGCCTTCTGCTAGCTTTTGAGCCATGTTTGCTCCTTGCTTCTCTAATTCTTTAATTGCGATGTTAGAGTGTGGTGCAGTCTTTCCTGCTTTCTCCTATTAGGCATTTAGTGCTTCTCATTCCCTCACTGCTTTAAATGTGTCCCAGAGATTCTGGTATGTTGTATCTTTGTTCTCATTGGTTTCAAGAACATCTTTATTTCTGCTTCATTCTAGTTATGTACCCAGTAGTCATTCAGGGAGCAGGTTGTTCAGTTTCCATGTAGTTGAGCGGTTTTTGATTATGAGTTTCTTAGTCCTGAGTTCTAGTTTATTTGATTGCACTGTGGTCTGAGAGACAGTTTGTATCTAATTTCTGTTCTTGTACATTTGCTGAGGTGCTTTGCGCGCTTCCAATTCATTGGTCGAATTTTTGAATAAATGCACGATGTGGTGGTGCTGAAGAATGTATATTCTGTTGATTTGGGGTGGAGAGTTCTATAGATGTCTATTAGGTCTGCTTGCTGCAGAGATGGAGTTCAATTCCTGGACATCCTTGTTAACTTTCTGTCTAGTTGATCTGTCTAATGTTGACAGTGGGTGTTGGGGGATCTCCCATTGTTGTGTATGGGAGTCTAAAGGTCTCTTTGTAAGTCTCAGGACTTGCTTTATGAATCTGGGTGCTCCTGTATTGGGTGCATATATATTTAGGATGGATTAGCAGCTCTTCCTGTTGAATTGATCCTTTACCATTATGTAATGGCCTTCTTTGTCTCTTTTGATTTTTGATGGTTTAAAGTCTGTTTTATCAGAGACTAGTATTGCAGCCGCTTTTTGTTCTCCATTTGCTTGAGTAGAATCTTCCTCCATCCCTTTATTTTGAGCCTATGTATGTCTCTGCGTGTGAAGAGATGGGTCTCCTGAATACAGCAGGCTGGTGGATCACCGTCTTTATCCAGTTTGCCAGTCTGTGTCTCTTAATTGGAGCATTTAGTCCATTTACATTTAGGTTAAGATTGTTATGTGTGAACTTGATCCTGCCATTATGATATGCAACTGGTTATTTTGCTCATTAGTTGATATAGTTTTCTTCTAGCCTCGGTCTTTACATTTTGGCATGTTTTTGAGATGGCTGTGGTACTGGTTTGTTTCGCCATGTTTGAGTACTTCCTTCAGGGTCTCTTGTAAAGGCAGGCCTAGTGGTGACAAAATATACAGCATTTGCTTATCTGTAAAGGATTTTATTTCTCCTTCCCTTATGAAACTTAGTTTGGCTGGATATGAAATTCTGGGTTTTAAAATTCTTTTCTTCAAATGTTGAATATTGGCCCCCACTCTCTTCGGCGGGGTTTCTGCCGAAGATCGCTGAGTCTGATGGGCTTCCCTTTGTGGGTGACCATTTCTCTCTGGCTGCCCTTAAGATTTTTCCTTCATTTCAACTTTGTGGTGAATCTGGCAATTATGTGTGTCTTGGGTTGCTCTTCTCGAGGAATCTTTGGCGTTCTCTGTATTTCCTGGTTGAATGTTGGCCTGCCCTACTAGGTTGGGAAGTTCTCTGAATGATATCCTGAAGAGTGTTTTCCAACTTGGTTCATTTTCCCCCCTCACTTTCAGGCACCCCAATCAGCAGGCGTAGATTTGGTCTTTTACATAATCCCATACTTCTTGCAGGCTTTGTTCATTTCTTTTTTCTTCTTTTTTTCTTTTGTGGTTTCTCTTCACCATTCATTTCATTCATTTGATCCTCAATCGCTGATACTCTTTCTTCAGTTGATCGGTGGGTTCACTGAAGCTTGTGCGTCACGTATTTCTCGTGTCATGCTTTTCATCTCTTTCATTTAAGTTTATGACCTTCTCTGCATTAATTAGTCTAGCCGTCAATTCTTCCACTTTTTTTTTTCAAGATTTTTAGTTTCTTTAGCTGGTGCGTAATTCACTCCTTTGGCTCTGAAATTTGATGGACTGAAGCCTTCTTCTCTCATCTAGGTCAAGTCATTCTCCATCGGCTTTTGATCCGTTGCTGGCGATGAGCTCGGCTCCTTTGCTCTTGTTTTTGAATTTCCAGCTTTTCTGCCTACTTTCCCCATCTTTGTGGTTTGTCTGCCTCTGGTCTTTGATGATGGTGATGTACTGATGGGGTTTTGAGTGTGGAAGTGTCCTTCCTGTTTGATAGTTTTCCTTCTAACAGTCAGGACCCTCAGCTGTAGGTCTGTTGGAGTGCTTGAGGTCCTCCAGACCCTGTTTGCCTGGGTATCAGCAGCAGAACTGCAGAAGATAGAATATTTCTGAACAGCAAGTGTACCTGTCTGATTCTTGCTGGAAGCTTCCTCTCAGGGTGTGTACTCCACCCTGTGGTGTGGGGTGATCAGATTGCCCCTAGCGGAGATGTCTCCCAGTTAGGCTACTCAGAGGGGTCAGGGACCGGCTTGAGCAAGATGTACACCATGGATTCTTTAGCTGGGCTTCCTCTCGGGGTGTACTCCACCCTGTGAGGTGTGGGGTCAGACTGCCCCTGGCCGGGGATGTCTCCCAGTTAAGGCTGCTCCAGGGGTCAGGGGACCACGTGAGCAGAGGGAGTCTGTCCTTCTCAGGGTCTAAGCCTCCCCGTGTTGGGAGATCCACTGCTCTCTTCAAAGCTGTCCAGACAGAGTAGTTTGGGTCTGCAGAGGTATCTGCTGCTTTGTTATTGTTTGCGTGCCCTGCCCCAGAGGTGGAGTCTACAGAGACAGGCAGGTTTCCTTGAGCTGCTGTGACTCCGCAGTTCGAGCTTCCCAGCAGCTTTTGTTTACCTACTTAAGCCTGAGCTTGTGGCTGAGCCCTCCCCAGCCTGGCTGCCCTTTGATTAGATCACAGACTGCTGTGATGGCAATGAGGGGAGCTCGTGGGTGTGGGACCCTCCCAGCCAGGTGTGGGATATGTACTCCTGGTGTGCCTGTTTGCTCAAGCGGTATTGGGGTGGGAGTTACCCGATTCTCCAGGTGTTGTGTGTCTCCAGTTCCCCTGGCTAGGAAGGATTCCCCTTCGCTTCCCAGGTGTGATGCCTGCAGCCTCGCTGTCGCTGGTGGGGCTGCAGCAGCTGACCAGTACCGATCTTCGGCACTCCCCAGTGAGATGAACCCAGTACCTCAGTTGAAAATGCCTTTGAAATCCACCCGGTCTTCTGTGTGGCTGGCTGGGAGTTGAAGACTGGAGCATCCTATTAAACATCTTGCTCCGCCCCCAATTAACCTCTATTTTATTTTTTTTTTTTTTAACTTAATTTTTCTCTTTCCCACTCAGCTATAATTCCCATTTAAGACTGTATCTCTATGACTACTTCCAATAACAGAATCAAAGAAGCTGCAGTAAAATTTATTGACTAAGTAAGTAAATAAAACATATCATGTATAAAATCTAATGTATCTGATTATATGTTTTTTTAATTTCCTTAAGATTTTGTAAAGTTTATATCATTTCTTTCTGAATTTAATGTTGAAGAGGCATCAAATGTGAGACAAGTTAGATCTATGTCCTCCAAAACAAGCTTGCTTTTTGTTTCATTTTTATACTTAATGCTTGTAGGGTTTTCTTGCTACGCTTTTAATTTAAAAAGTTGTCAAGACCAAGTCAGGAGAGGGATTTCGTTTTACTAATTTTGTCTCAAATACAATTTTATCTTTTGCTGAATTAGTCAATTTTTAAATTCAGGTGGTTTTCAGTTACGGCTTTGATTACTCCTTCATCTAATTATTCTGCTTTCTTTTAGGAAGAATGTTTAGAAACATGAGATTCAATAAATCTTATCTCACTTCTATATACACTACCTTCTTCCTTATTCTATTCAACATAAAATGCTTTGATGCTGCAATTTGGGAAAACTTTGAGGGGTTGTCACATATGTTTGTGTTAAACAATTTGTATTGAAAGAGTAGTGGTTGACTTATGAAATGATTTCTCTAAATACTACTTTAAAGTCTGTCACTAAAGTCAATGATTTTGGGATTTCATGGAAAATGTTGACATATGATACTCTAAGAATTGGCCCTTCCACTGAAGCAATCAATAAGGTAGCATAAATGACAGAATCGGGTTTTTTTTTTTTTTTAATTCTGTATTCCAATGAAATACTTATAGTAACCAGAAGGGGACTTAATAAAGGGACTGCAAAACTATAATAGGCCAGGTGCAGTGGCTCATGCCTGTAATCCTAGCACTTTGGGAGGCCAAGGCAGGCAGGTCACTTGAGGTCAGGAGTTCAAGACCATCCTGGTCAACATGGCAAAATGCCATCTCTACTAAAAATACAAAAATTAGGCATGTTGGTGGGTGCCTGTAGTCCCAGATACTGAGGAGACTGAGTCAGAAGAATGGCTTGAACATGGGAGGCGGCGGCTGCAATGAGCCAAGATCTCACCATTGCATTCCAGCCTGGGTGACAGAGCAAGATTCCATCCCCCCAAAACAAAAGCAAACAAACAAACAAACCTGTAATAAAAGAATGTTGTGGCACTGTCACTCACCTGCCTACCATTGCCCATTTTCTTCCAGTTTGTCATTGACTACAGGGTTATCAGTCCATATTTGTGATTCATCTTTTTGGTGCTAGGGCAATGCAATATAAACCTTTGTGTTAAAAAAAGATGTGAATTTTAATCTGTTTCTTGCTTCCCTGTGGGGCCAGCACACAGGCTTCCCTTTATTTCAGCCCAACCTTCACCCCCACAAGCCTGAGCAGCTTTCTAGGGGGCATATGTCAGCAGTAGTTAAAAACATACCAACTGTAGGCAAGGAATTGCAGAAGAACAGGAAAAGGGAAAAAAAGAAAGCTTGCTGAGGAGTATTATTGGGGCAGTATTAGCTTTGAAGGGCTACCAAGTGCAATGTGTATACCTAAGGTCTAATGCATGCACAGAAAAGGCCTGAGAAGCCTTAGACTAACACATTTAGCTACTCTTTGGACCACACACAAGCAGATAAAGACTATGGGAACTTTCAGGCAACCTAGGTAAGTACTGAAGGCATGTCCCAGTTCAATGGCAACTTACAGAGAATAGGGTAGTTCACTGTTCCTTTTCTCTTGGCACCAGATATTTAAGAAAGTCTCTGTCAAGTCACTGGCTGGCTGCTGATATGACAGAAGAGAGATTTTAGTGACCACACATGATAAGAAATACAGAATTTGCAAAAATAATTTGGAAAAGTCACTTTATGAAGTGCCACTGCAGCCCTCAACAAACAGCAGCAGCAAACCATGGGGAGGAGGAAGGATCTGCTTTCCAAATATAATATTAAAAATGACCGGTCTTTAATAACATAAGGTATTCAAAGAAACAGGAAAATATGGCCCATTAACAGGAAATAAAATGACAAATTGTCCTTGAAGAAACCCAGACATTGGACTGACTAGACAAAGACTAAATCCATTATCTTAAATATGCTCAAAGAATGATGAGAACCATGGACAAGGAACTAAAGGAAAGAAGAAGAATAGTATACAAACAAGTAGGAACTATCAATACACAGGTAAAGTTGTACAAAGGAACCAAATAGAAATTCTGGAGCTAAAAAGTGCAATACCTAAAAAGAAAACAAATACACTAGTAGGCTTCAGCAATGGTATAGAGCAGGCAAAAGAAATAATTAAGACACTCAAAGAAGGGACAATCCAGTCAGTTGATCAGAAAGAAAAAATTAATGCAAAAGATGAAAAGAACTTAAGGGACCTGAGGATACCAACAGGTACACCAACATACGCTCTAGGAGAGTCCCATAAGGAGAAGAGAGAAAAAAGCAGGAAGACTTGAAGGAAGAATGTCCCCAAACTCCCCTAATTTGAAGAAAAACATATGTCTACACATCTAAGAAGTTCACCAAATGCTTATAGGATAAACCCAAAGAGATCCGCACCAATACTCATTATACTCAAACTTTCAAAAGAAAAAGAAAAGGAGAGAATCTGAAAAGCAACAAGAAAGAAGGGAATTATCACATACAGTGTATCCGTCACAAGACTAACAGCTTTGTATCAGGAAATATGGGGGCCAGAAGGTGGTACATGGTGGGGTAGTGTCATATTTGAAGGGCTGAAAGAATAACACTGCTAAGACTTATATCAGGAAAAAATCATACTTAAAAACTGAAGGAGTAATTAAGACAATCCTAGATAAACAAAGTTGAAGGGGTTTGTTGCAAGAAGACTTGTCTTACCAGAAATGCTCAAAGAAGTTCTTCAAGCTTATAGTTCTCAAACTATAAGACAGTAAATCAAAGCTCTACAAAGAAAAACAAGCCAGTAAAAAAGCCAGTATTACTAAATTTTTGATTTTTAACTCTTTGTGTTTATAATGTGATATAAAAGAAAAATGCATAAAACAATAATTGTAAATTTATGTAAATGAACTTGCAATATATAAAGATGCAATTTGTGACAATAACAGCAACATAAATAGGGACAGAGTTTTTCTTATGTTATTGGAGTTAAATTAGTTTCAATTCAAATTCAGTTTTTACAAATGTATGTGATTGATTATAATCACCAGGGTACCCACTAAGGAAATAATTAAAATAATTAACATATGAGAAGTGAATACAACTAGTACACTAGAAAATATTTATGTAATACAAAATAAGTCAGGAAATGAGGAACAAAGATCTAAGACATATAGAAAACACCATAATGGCAGAAATAAGTAAGTCCTTCTTTATCAGTAGGTACCTTAATTATATTGGAAAAAATGTTCCTTTCTATGTAAATTTTATCCATTCTTGGATATCCAGGTAAAGTCTTAAGTCCTCCTTTAATTTTTTCAAACATTAGATAAAATTTCTCTTACATATAGGAAGAAAAAAGGTTTGAAGATTACTTTGGTTATTTCATTAAAGAAAACTAAACTTCAGTTTCTTCAATATTATATAGAAAATCTAATAAGAACCATTATTTAAAAAGTCATACTTTTTGCACATTTCCTTTCTGTACTCCATAATTATTTTATATCTGTTGGTTTTTCTTTTTCCATAAACATGGATTTATTTTTATAGGCATATAGTTATTCATACAGAGCCTTCAGTAAAGCATATTATAATACTTAAGAATTGAACTTAGAAATCTGAAAGACTTTTAAGTTCTGGTTCTGACACTGTCATGCGCATCCATGTGAAGAGACCACCAAACAGGCTTTGTGTGAGCAATAAAGCTTTTTAATCACCTGGGTGCAGGGGGGCTGAGTCCGAAAAGAGAGTCAGCGAAGGGAGATAAGGGTGGGGCCGTTTTTATAGGATTTGGGTAGGTAAAGGAAAATGACAGTCAAAGGGGGGTTGTTCTCTGGCGGGCAGGAGTGGGAGTCATAAAGCGCTCAGTGGGGGAGATTTTTGAGCCAGGATGAGCCAGGAAAAGGACTTTCACAAGGTAATGTCATCACTTAAGGCAAGGACCAGCCATTTTCACTTCTTTTGTGGTGGAATGTCATCGGTTAAGGCGGGGCAGGGCATTTTCACTTCTTTTGTGATTCTTCAGTTACTTCAGGCCATCTGGGCGAATATACGTGCAAGTCACAGGGGATGCGCTGGCTTGGCTTGGGCTCAGAGGCCTGACAGGCACCTGTTATAAATTTTGAAGATGAAAAAAGTTCATCTCAATTAGCCTTATACTTCATTTATAAAATGGCAATAATATTACTTATCTCATGTGTTTCAAGTGATAATTCAAAGATACAATAATAAATGTAAAGTACTTAATAGTTATAAATAATAAATGGTTTATGTCATTAGTACCATATTTACCTTAGTTAAATATTTCTTGCTCTTTTTTGAAAGATTATTTATGTTTTAGTAATCTATATTAGTTTTTATGTAGGATCTGGAATATTTGTAATGGATTAAACTATCTGTTGTTATTTTTAAAAAAATCTATATGTAGATACATCACCGATCTTTATTGGCAGGTCTGTCTGCTTGACCTCTCCAAAACAGACATCATGATTTCTCTTATTTCCCAACATTTCCTTTCCCATTCTATTCACTTAGTTTCTCAAAAATAAAATCAATCCTTCACCCCTGTCTTTTCCTCACACCCTACAGTCAATCCTCAGCTGGTCCCGTGTTTTATTCAAGAAACATACTCCAGAACCTATCACTATTCCTATCTTGACCAAAGGTGCTTCCTGTTGCAGCACTCATACTGTAGGCCAGGAGGAAAAAGCAGGAAGAAATACAGACTTCTGTATTGAGATCACTTGTCTTGGGATCTACAAAGAAAAACATTAGAAGCCTAACCTAAGGGAGGTAACACCAGATAGGATACGGGAGCACAGTTTCACCATTTACTCACAGAACACAATTGAGGAAATTAATTGCCTATCTTGTCTCTGTTGACTCCTTCATTCTATTTCCTTTTTCTATTTTCCCTTCATTCCACTCTCCTACGTTCCTTTTACCTCTATTTACTTTTCATTTACTCTGCCTGTAGGTCATCTTTTAGTATACTACTTGAACTTTTATAACAACAGAAATTACCTAAATCACAAAATTCTACATTTTCCCAGTGGCTCAGGTCCTACATTCAAAAGACCAAATGACCACATTCTGCTGTATTGGTTTGAGAAGCCTATGTTTAGTAGCTGAACAGCTTCCTTTATGTTTATTTCTTCAAAAAAATTCTCTAAACGTAGGGAAAATAAGAAAGACCTCTCTGAGCAGTAGACTGTCAAACATAGACTTCTCTACTGATACTTTTTCTTTTTTTAACTGGGGTAAGATATGACACAGGTATGAAAAGTAACCATTGCCAAAGTGAACTAATGAATATATTAATATTTATAAGGTGATCATTAAAGCATTTTAATTTGAATGATAACTTTAATTTGAATGATAATGCTATGGGCAGACTTGACACTGTATTCATTTCCATATACAGACTTGATCCCTGTAAAGAATGTTACCCATACTCACTCCCTCTTCAACTGAGCATGATGAACAAAGGCCTTTCCTAATCGTGCCTGAACATGATCTTGAATTGATTGCACTGTGGGAAGACAGTCCTGCTTTTATATATTACCATTGTTTGCTTAATACCCAAGACATAAAAAAGAGAATTAGAGAAACATACACTGTACTTTGACTATAGCATGCTTGTTGAAAATCCTCATCTCCGAAAATGTTTCAAATAATGAAGAAAATTGAGGCTTTTATAATATAAGGCAATTCATTTTAGAAATACATGACAGAAGTGTTAAAATAACTGAAGTGTTATTTAATTATTGGTAGACTGATATTATGTATCACTATAATAGCTGTTGCATATAGCATCGTTATTTTAAATTACTGATGGTATAAACACATTTTTATGGGCACATAAAAAAGTAAATTCCTTGTACCAGGCTTTATGAAAACTAGTATTATTCTATCCTTATATAGTTTTGAGCTACATTGGAAAACAATTGTATGTGTTTATTCATAGTAATATTTCTTTTTTTCATTGGATTTGATTATAAACTCTTTCATGGCCAGTTGTTTTGATAAGAATACTGTGTAGCTAAGATCCAAGCATACTGTTTTTAATATATATTATTCACCATTAAAATCAAGAAGATGATTTCTAACTTGTTTGTAGTTGTGAACATTAAGTATTTTCACATACATAAAGTGTCTAGTGCTTGAACACAGAAGTTGCTAACAAATATCACTCATTGTTATTATTGTTACTATTACTACTAGTATATCCTGTGTTAATATTTTATGCTTTGACTTTTAACCTTTTTCTCTTTATTTAGAATGAGCTACATTTCATTTCAGGCTACTTTAAGGCAGAGAGCATCTGTTTTGTATTTTAGCTGGTACCTAGGACAATGCTGAGCACATTGCAAGTGTTCAATTTAATTTAGATCATCAGACATTCATAAAATATTAGATTTGGCCATCGTGTGTTTAAAACAAAGCCTAAGCTTCATTAGGCAGCCCCAGGCTGCACAGTGTTTTCGTCTCTTGTTTTGCCAATGTGATCCGTTGGTTACAGTGAAAAAGCATGGAGTAAGCCATTTCTGTGGTTATTTTGTAACATCCTGGATCCTCCTTCCAGCTTCACCTTATGCGCTTGACAGAGTCAGCCCCAGTGCTGTATTACAGAACCTTGCTTTCTGTGCTCCTCTTCCTGTGCTCCTCTTCCCAGGCTAGAATAAATTTCTAGAGCGATAGTCACACTTTCTAAATTAAATAGAGCTTCATTACAGCTCAGCAACTGTAATAACAGCAAAATGGCAGAAAGGATTTCTTCTCCGTGAGTTCTTGTCCTTCAGAGTCTAGGAAAGCACTAGGCCATAACAGAATAGGAGACGGGTATTGCAAGAGTACTAATTTGGACCTTATGAATGTTGTATAGTGAGGGCATTGCAATAATGGTGATAATAAGGTCTATTAATTATTAACATTTCCCAAGCATTTTGAGATACAGTATGCATATTGTCTAGTTTATTCTCATAATTACTCCTTGTAAGATGGATATTATTATACTATTATGTCCATCTTACAGATGTTGAAATTCAATTCAGAGAGGTTAAATCACATTCCCAAAGTCATATGGCTACTTAAAAGGCAAAGTTGAGATGTATAGCACAAGAAATTAGAATTTCAAAGTTTATTTTTTTCCACTCTGCTATGCTACACATTTATTTTACGTTGTTATTTAACACTTTTGTACCTTTTTATGTCTTTAATTTTATAACCTCAGTTGCATTCCTAATCACACACTTGGCGATTGACTTAAATTTCACTTTATCTTGAAATTCAGAAGAATAAGTTGTAATCTTTTTTCCTTTCCTGTATGTATGTTTGTATGTATCTACCTACCTATCTAATCTATCATCTATCTATAATTTCTTATGTTGTCTTACAAAATGAACACCCCTCATTTTTCAGACTAAGTATTCTGCTTCTGCTTTTGCCTATACCACCTTGCCAGCTTTTGGACCTTGTTTTCTAAGAATAAAAACCATTCCAGTTTCCTACATGAATATACATTTCTGATATGTTAACAATGGATGAGGATGTGAAAGACAACATTTGAGTGCTGTCCTCAATTATAACCTTGGTTTGATAACTTTTAAAATTCAATTGTACTGAATTTTATAGTTTGAAAAATTCAAGTCTGTACTGAATTTTACGGATTGAAAATCCTCACCTCATTTGATCCACACCTCATTTTGGACTTTCTTCAATCATCTCCAGCTAAGTGTCTTAAATTCAGTTCATGCTTGTTTTTTTTTCCTATGGCCTAAAATGGCTAAAATCACTTTTCCCAGTGATCAGAAACCTTTGAGTCATCTTGTTCTTTTTTCTGCATAGATACACTATTATGTTTTCCACAAAATAATTTTAATTCTGAAATGTCTCTTTGTCTCTCACTTTCCATGATTATTTTGTTTTCTGAGGCAAGGTCTGGCTCTGTCTACCAGGCTGAAGTGCAGTAGCACAATCTTGGCTCACTGCAACTTCTGCCTCCGAGGCTGAAGTCATCCTCCCACCTCAGCCTCCTGAGTTGCTGGGACCACAGTCACGCACCACCACGCTTGGCTAATTTTTGAATTTTTAGTAGAGATGGGGTTTTGCCATGTTGTCCAGGCTGGTCTTGAACTCCCAGGCTCAAGGGATCCATCTGCCCTGGCCTCCCAAAGTGCTGGGCCTACAGGTGTGAGCCACCTCACCCAGGCAATAATTTAATTAACTAACGATTTTATTATCATTTAGAAAGTCATTTTAGCTACCTCCAAACTCATTCCTCTGGCCCATTTTCTACATTTCACAAATGCGATCTCATTCTGCTGCTTACCTCTAGTTCTAACTTCTTGATCTCATTTTCTCTCTTGACCTTCTCTGGATTCTCCATCTACCTTACTCTTTCTACACTAAACTTTGCCTTTTCCCAGAAAATATCTTGCCCTTCCATGAATGCATAACTGCCTCATATTTTTCTTTTCTGTTGTGATGTTCATCTTCTTTCTACATTTGTTGAAATTGTCAATCATTCTCCAATTTATGTCAAATATCACCTCCTTACTAAATCACTTCCTGATCTGCCAGGTAGAATTCAAATTTCTCTCCACTATGATTCTGTAGAAATTTGCACATAGATTCTTCATAGTTATGGCAATGTTTTCTTGTCATTTTATTACCAAATCTAGAATTAAAGCCCTACAAAGTCTAAAAAGAATAACAAATTTCTTATTTTGTTTCTAAGAACATAAGCATGAGTCAAATTACATACTCGATACTCAGTATTTACCAGTAACTTATCTAGAAGTCGTGACCCTGGGAATCAGTCATCTTTTACAGTTTTTTAAACTACAAAAGCATTTTTATAGTGATAAGTACTTTTTGCATTTCCTAGCTTCTCACTTTGAAGCACAAATGGGAGATATTATAGGCTTTATTATTATTATTTTAAAAGCTGGGATCTCACTATGTTTTCTAGACTGGACTCAACCCCTGGACTAAATTAATCCTCCTGGCTCAGCCTCCTGAGTAGGTGGGACTACAGGTGCATGCACCCACACGGAGCTTAAGTATATTTTAATTCTACTTTCATTATTTGACATCTTCGAGGGATGATTTCTTCACTCGATATCTGGAAATCTGGTTGTACTGAGAATTAAATGCGGTGGCGTAAGTGACCTGTTTTACAGAGTCTGACTGATATGTGATGCTTTGTGATCTTAACTTTCTTCTTTCACTGACTCATTCATTCAAAGTCCAATTCACATCACTATTCTGTGATTCTCCCTCTTGAAGTTTCCCTACTATTCTCTCAGTCAGAAATTCAGATTTTCTGTCTTTATTTTCCAATGCTTCATATTTGATCATTTAAAATTTGATTCTAGTCCCATAAAAGGCATATTCCCTGAATTACTCTAAAATTTTTGTAGCAATTTTACTAGCACTCCGTATACACCAGAAATCAATAACATTTTCAGGATTGATTAGCACTCCTGGAAGATGACATCATGTACTGACTTTCCTTGGGCAGATTAGAAGCAATTAGAGGACATAAGGCAGTGTCTTTGTCCTCTCTCCAGCACCTACACTACCCTAACCTCAGAGTTTATACTCCTAGCCTGGAGCTCGGTTTGAAAGAAAGAGAAGGAGGCAACAGACTAAGGAAAATTACTTTTATTTTAAAATATTAACCTGTTAGCAACATGCTTTGGGCACCTTTTTTTTTTTTTTTTTTTGGAAAATGTTTTGAAAATGGTTGAGATTTTACTCCTAAACTGGGCTCAGTGGCTCACTCCTGTAATTCCAGCACTTTGGGAGACCAAGGTGGGTGGATCACCTGAGGTCAGGAGGACAGCCTGGCCAACATGGTGAAAACGTGTCTCTACTACAAATACAAAGATTAGCCGGGCATGGTGGTGCATGCCTGTAGTCCCAGTTACTCAGGAGGCTGAGACAGGAGAATCACTTGAATCAGGAGGCAGAGGTTGCAGTGAGCTGAGATCACACTGCACATTGCCAGGGCAATGCAGTGAGACTCCATCTACCAAAAAAAAAAAAAAAAAAGATTTTATTCCTTAATTTTTTTTTTTGCAAGATACCTATTTATTTCACTAAAATATTTATATCAATCCTAAATTCAAACAGAAAATTAGGTTTGTACACATCAGGTGTACTTAATGAAAACAAATGCACAAGCAATCTAATAATGATAAGTAATTTTTGTTTATTCTGTTACTCTTGCTAGTGGTGGAAGATATTTCAGTTACCTCAAGTTACTGGCAGCATATCCGTATGAGTCCACAGCAACTTCAGCCCTTGCCTCCCCAAAAGAAAGAATTTGACGGAGGGGAATAAAGCAGGAAAGTTCCAAAGCAGGAAAGGAAGTTTATTTTAAAAGGTTTTAGAATAGGAAAGAAAGAAAAATTTGCTTGGAAGAGATCCAAGTGGGTGCCTGAAGATCAAAGAGAGAAAAAGGGAAGATGGCAAAAAGCCCCTTTATTCAGTCTTGATCCTGGGCCTTTACGGGCTCGCCTCTTTCCCATGATTCTTCCCCTAGGGTGCGCTGTCCGCCGCACAGTGCCTTCCTTACCCTTTGGAACTGAGCATGTGCAGTGTGTTTAGGGATTGTTACATACCTGCCCATCTGAGGCTTTTTTCCTTTTTCCGGTAGCGTGTGCCCCCAGAACCTCATACTTCCCCACTTTGCCTCTTAGCGTGCATATCCAAGAAGCTGCTTCTCCCTGGGGTCTGCATTCAATTAACATGAACGTTAACAGGTGTGGACCATCAGGAGATTTGTCTCTCCCTGGCTGCCCAATTATTATTTTTAGAACGGCAACTCTAATTGCCGAACTGTCACCTGACACTCCTAGTGGGTGCAGAGAGAGCCTTCTCCTGTGTGCTCGTGCCTATCTCACTACCTGCAACACTCTTACTAAGAAAATTTGAATCTAAGACAAATGTCAAAATAAGTCATTTGTATTAAACATGTAGTGCATAAGTTTGAAGGAAAAGTCAATAGGTTAAAATATGGTGGACTGTGTGTGTGTGTGTGTGTGTGTGTGTGTGTGTGTGTTTACTTAACCAGAAGGTAAATTCTTAAGTATTATCTTTCATAATAATGATAGCTATAGTTTACCAAGTGCTCATCAGTTACTTTAAATTCACTTCCCTGTTTCATGCTAGTAAAAACCCTGTAATTATCCTTTTGTAGATAAGGCATGAGATTAAAACCTTGCCCAAGGTCACAGAGCTTATAAGTGGTGGCACAGAACCTTGAACTCAGGTTTGCCTCAAAGTCTGTGCTTACCCGAGCCTTGTGCTTTTCATACTATGGACTTAAGTTTGAATCTGCCCAAGGTACTTAGTATTAGTAGCCTTTTGATCTACCTATACTTTACTCACCTCAGCTTTATATAGACAGAGGCGACTTAAACCAGCAAACAAACAAACAAAAAAAGCCTGTGTTAGGTGCCAAATTTTGAAACTGGCTCATGCCTCATTTATCAAGAAGCAAATCACATTTTCAAATAATGAAACTTGAAATCTTGAAATAATGTTAGAGATGATGCTTGGGCTCTCAGTTTATTCCACCATCTAAATTATAATACAGTTGAAATGTCATCACAGATGGTTAGGGCTGAAAGGGCCATGGATATCATGTAGTTCAGCCCCCTAATTTTATAGAAGAGGAAATTGAGGCCCACAGAGGTTAAATGACTTGCCTAAATGACTTGCAATGAACAATAGCAAGAAGAATTGCTATTGCAAATATGTAGTATTTCAGGTTTATTATAGGTTTTTGTGGGCTTGCTTGAGAATACAACTGTTGTTTATATCATTGCTTTTGTAGGAAAGTATGTGGTAAGTACAAAAACCCACTACAACCTCATCCAAAGGAATGAAATAAGAACCAAGGAGATAAGGCAAGAATAGAGTAGTGGTATATAGAAAATAAACAGGGAAGTTTAGGAATGTGATTCATTCTTCAAGAGGGCCTACCCAGGATAGAGGAAGGAAATGTATGATTACCAAGAGTAACTTATGCACTAAAGCTAGTGTGAAGCACACTGTTTTTGGTTTTTTTTTTTCAATTACTGAATACGTGAATTAAAAAGAAAAAAACAAATGGCCTGAACTAAACATGGTTCTTGGGAGAAAAATAACTATATAGCATATTTTTTTTAAGAAATGAAATTCCTGTGAACATTCTAGGCTTTTTGGAGCAAAACAGTATATTAGTCCAAATGAATTTATTGACTCATTGTGCAATTTGATTTATAGTGAGTGCTTTGCCATACATAAGGTACTAATGCTTTTGGATGTGTAGGAAGGAAAAATGTTTTTCTCTCTACTCTTGCCGAGTGAGTCTTAGCTGGGATCTCTTGTTGCAAAATATGAGACAAAAGATTAAGGAGAGAAAAACAAAGAACGATAGTAGCAAGTATATGTCATTATATATGAGAGATATCCAGAGAAATGAGTACATCTCAAAGAGGTGGCTTTGAACTCAGGCTTAAGTATGATTTTTTGATACATTTGTTGAAACAGGAAAGAAGGATGTGGGGGAGGCCGAAAAAGGGGAAGTGACCAGGAAAAGCAAACAAGGGTCAAGTTTGTCATGCAGATTTAAGACAGTACCTATTCCCTCTTGATTGAGTTTTGAGTGATTGAGAGTCATCCTTCTCTTTCTGGTACAGAAAGGTAGATACTCTCATGAATAGATATTTTTTAATAGATGTAAATTTCCCTTGTAAAAGGTTGACTTTTTCTTTCTGAGCTTTTTCTTTGTCTATGTCTCGAAGGAGACATGTTTTGGGATGGCATATTCTGATCTCCTAGAGTTGTAGATTATACCATAGGCTCCATTTTGCTTGATTTTTAAGTTTTTAGGTCTTGCTCTATTAATTTAAGCCATTATTTACAATTTCAGACTCATTTTCACTGGAAGAAGTTTAGCTAAGGAACACAGAAATTAATTGTTTAGGCTCTTGCTACTCTTAACACTTATACAGCATTAATGGGAGGAAGGAGAGAACCACAGGAAAACGAAACCACCAGAGCACATCCAGGCGTACAGGTGATATGGTGAGTGTTCATAATCCAAACAAGGATGTGAATGGCTCAAAGGAGACTGTGTGCGCCCTGACCTCTTCCCCCACAAAGCCATAAGCAGGAAATGTTCTGTGCTGCTTTCCCGAGATCCATAATGACTCCCGTGTCTGCCTCCCCTGCTGCAGGTAATGGCTCACCCATGCAATTACCTTCTTTTGTCTTCTCTGAGTTCAAGATAAATTATCTGAACCTCTTTGCAGGGGGCATCTGAAGCTGAAGTTATTTTTAGGGAGAAATAATTTTTTTTCATGTAAGATGCAGAAGTTGTTACTCCTCAGGCTACTGAGAGAAAATGAAAGGCACTTCGAGTCTTTTTAAAAGCCAGATTCTGATGTTTAGCTTGATCAAAGAGAAACTTGGGAAAGGAGGGGAAGTAGAGGATAGAACAGAATATATGGCTCTATGTTCTTTGAAGGTACTGCCATTACATTTCTGATCTTTGAACTCAGCAAATTATTTCATGAGGACGAACTGAATTCCTTGCGTTTGTGAAGCTAATAACCAGATAGCTTGAGCAACATGTACCAACCTTATAAACAAGAAGGCAGGCTGCATTTCTTAATATGATTAATGCAGACCCACTTATGTTTATACTTGCAAATACATTGAGTCACCTTAAAACACTTTCTGGTATTCATGGAGTCAAAATGATAGCTTTTGGAGGAGCATCTAGGAGTTCTCCTAGCCCTTACACTATCTTAATCGCATAATATTATCATTAAACACTCAACCCTGCAGTCTGTTTGCCTGTGTCTGACTTCTAAGATCTCTATACTGGCTGTGAAAGTTCAGGGAAATTCTTTTGTTTTTTGGAGACAGAGTCTTGCTGTGTTGCCCAGGCATGATCCCAGCTCATTGCAACCTCTGCCTGCCGGGTTCAAGTGATTCTTCTGCCTCAGCCTCCTGAGTAACTGGGATTACAGGTCCCCGCCACCATGCCCGGGTAACGTTTGTATTTTTAGTAGAGACAGGGTTTCACCACCTTATCCAGGCTGGTCTGGAACTCCTGACCTCAAGTGATCCTCCCGCCTTGGCCTCCCCAAGTACTGGGATTACAGGCATGAGCCACAGCACCTGGCCTGAGAAATTCTTTAACTTCTCTGTGCTGACTTACTTTAAAAACAGTGGTTAATAAAATAAAGTGAGTAGAATTAGGGCTGATTTTGAAAGGTTGCTCTGAAGACTAAATGACATAAGTGTCTGCCTTGTTGCAAATTTTCAATAAATGTTAGATGTTATTATTCATTACATTCTATAGGAAGATGATTTTCTTTTTGATTGACTTTCATTTTTCAATAGTGTGCCAACAAGGCTGTTCAACACTTACTTCATTACCCAAAGATACTCAGCTGAACACACAATTTAAACTAATTCCACACTAAATTACGTACAAGTAGTGGTTTTTATCTAATAGACATGCTGGTTACCAAGGTTTGCCTGATATACCACAATGACCCTTGTTACTAAGAGAAAACCAGCTCCTCCCTTCACTGTTCCTTCTAATCAGAAGAGGTGAGAAAAGAAAGAAAGAAAAAAAAACAGATAAGTTTTGGCACAGAAGCAGGTTACTTGTGGGCTTGTCCTTATTGCCCAACTGTCAGTGAGATCCCCCATAAAGTTTTTCAGCACCTCGTATTGATCTCAATTACATCATGATTGTTTCCTAAATTTATCTTACCTGGAGCAATAGAGACTAGAAATCCATCACATTTTATTACCTTGACTATGGAGACACCCACAAGATACAATTTCAAAGCAATGTGCACGATGTCAGATATTTCATAGTGCAATTTTTTTCCATGGGGAAAGAAATGGCTGTGAGAACCAGGACATATTTTAATCCTTCTCACCTTCATTTTCACGCTTGCCTTGACTGTTACGTAGTTTTCATCTGCTAATATGTTAATGTATGTTTTGTTTCTCTATTTTCTTTTTAAGTGGCTTTGCCAACACAATAAACACTGACAAGATTCTTAAGCAGTGTGGGAAATATTTGAAGAAAAAGGAAGGATTTTTTATTCTGGTGTTAACCAATTATTAAGAGGGAAAGATGATATTTTCGTTGCATTTTTAAGTATTTGAACCAATTTTGATTAAAATCTATAATTTGTGGGGAATGGTATGATTTGTCCAATTTGTTTACAGTCTGTTAAATAGGTTGCGTATGAGTTTGATTTATCAAAGCTTAAGGCAGTCATGTTTAATGCAATATTAAATTTGATTATAGGAAATCATGTTTAAAAGTCTCAAAATAGATAAGTTCAAACAATATGGCCTATAAAACATCTTTTGAAATATTCTATGGTAAATTTTGATCTATGGGCATTAAGTTTTATATTAGTGGAGCATTTTTAGTAGTATTATAGCCATGTTAAATTTATTATAATTTTTAGGTGAAACTTGGTTTGACCTAAATTTTACTCTATTTATTTAAGTTCTCTAACTATTCCCTAGCTGACATTTGACATTTGGTTATGTTCATAAATTACATTCAATCTCAGAGGAAGAAGATTTTCTACCATTTAGGTAGAAATACATACTCAAGATAATATACAACAGAGTCTGAAAGCAATTCCAGGAGATGCAGCCCAGTAACTTTTTGGTCAATGATGACATTACTAAAATGACAGAATAGCTTCTGAAGGTGACTTTTGTGCTAAACAGGCAAAAGTCATCTGAGCATGTATGTTTTGGTAGAGTTGTTAAAAATATCAGTGTCAGTGCACCTACACCTCCCAAAATCCCTTTATAACATAATAATCTGTTTTTAAAATGAGATAGGTCTTAGAGTTCGAGGAAGTAAAATTATTATTGTTTAGGCAACAAATTTCTAGTGAAAATGGAACTTCCACTAACACCACATGATGTAAAATTTTATTTTTGAGTTTTCAGGACCAGACAAAATGTTTACTAAAGAGGAAAATACCAAGAACACAATCTAAGGCAATGTTTGGGGGATAGAGAAACCAACATTAATTCTTCTGGGAAAGCAACTTTAATTTTTCCAAAATTCCTCTTCCCTCTTTAAATTGTAATTGCAACCTGTACAAAGCTCTCTTTTACCACTTATCTCAAAGTAGTTAAATTATTCATGTAAGTTCCTGCCCCTCCCACTCAAATCTGGGGTCTTTCAGGATACCAATTGTGTCTTATTCATTATGGTATTTGCAGAACCTTACACAGCGTCCAGCCCAAATTAGATCCTTCATAAATATTTCTAAATAAATGAATAAATAATTTCTGAAATTAAACTGTGAAAACCTATTTACTTTTATCTCTAAAAAGAGGAAGGTAATAAAAATATATCACGGATGGAATATGGGAAACAATATTCTGGTATTTTCTTTGTCATAAAGTTATCATATGCCACAAAGTTCTTTGAAATGAAATGATTCACATCTGCAGGAAGAAGTGCCCTACCTCTGAGATGAAGTAAATTGCCTAATAGTTCATAGGAAGTTTGACAGGGAAAATGAAATAATACATTCAAAAGTCTTGCTGACCTCCAACTTTAGTTTTGACATGTAGAAACCTTAACAGTCACTACTCCTATGTTTAAAACAAGTGAAAGCTAAATAAACTGAAAAATCAGTGACTTTTATATTCCATCAGAAAACTGAGATTTTTAAGACAAGACACTGCCCCCAAATCTGAAGAAACAGGTGAATTCAGAAAATGAAGGCCAAGATCTTCTATCCTGAAGCAGATGCTGCTGGAACTGCACACTTTTAGGAAAACTGAAATGATAATTTGTACAAAGTGTTAGTAGCTATATATGGACAAGCTTGAGGATAAGAAACCCCGGGGAGCTGAAGTTTTAGGGAACCCACACACTTTTATGACTTTTTCTGTAAACACCACCAGGGTCTAGTGGTAAACATCTCAGTAATATTCTCTCATGGACCTTGTGGGAGAAATAGAATAGAAATAATTGACAAATATTTCCAAAGTATTCTCTATAACAAAGCCTATGTGCAGGGGAGAAACATTTTACTAAAGCCTCATCCCCAGTAGGGTACCCACTCTAGATCCCTTCAGCTTTCCTGCCCACCAAAGAGAGAACAAACTACACCATTGAACAAACACTTGTGAAAGTCACAGGTCTGAGACACAGGCTCACTAAAAAGTGAGATTTAATTAGAAGGTTATAAAAAGGTTCCCCTCTCTCACACAGTACTGCCAAACAGGGTTCAAGTATGGTAAGTGTGGATTAAAGAAAGACACAGACTCTGAGGAGAAGTAATGAAGGAAGACCAAAGTCAAGAGGAAAAACAAAACCAAAAAATTTATAATAGAGAAAGTTGAAACTGCTGACACAGTTACATCAAACGTTAAACACAGCCCAACCCCTAGTCAGATTGGTATAAATCCTCACACTCAAGGCCTATTTACTTCAGTTCTCAACACTCAATAAAATGACCAGATTTCAACAAGAAATTTAGAAAGAATGTCAACAGACAAGGAAAAAAAATAGTCTGAAAAGATAAAATAAGCATCAGAAACAGACTCAGCTATAACATACATTTTGGAAGTATTAGAGATTTAAAAATAACTATGATTAATATGTTAAGGGCTGTACTGGAAAAAGTATACAAAATGAATACATGTGTAATATAAGCAAAGGAAACTTCTAGAAATAAAACATACTGCAATAGAAATGAAGAATGCCTTCGATGGGTACACTGGCAGACACAACATGGCCAAGGAGAGATTATAGATATGGAAATGGAAACCTTCCAATTAAAATACAAAGAGAAACAAGAGAATAAAAAAAGGAAAAAAAAAATCAAATATTCAAAAACATTGTAACAATTTCGAAAGTTGTAAATGTGTTTACTTGGAATTCTATTATAGAAGGAAAGGAAAATTTGAAGAAAGGGAAAAGTTATTTAATAATAGCTGAAAACACTCTAAAAGTAAGGATAGACACTAAATAACAGATCCAGGAAGCTAAAAAAAAAACCATCAAGAAAGCTAAATACCACACACTACATGTAGGCATATCGTATTCAAACTACAGAAAATCAAAAAGAGAAAATTTTGAAAGAAGCTAGCATATGCACGGGGAGGTATTGTATATTAAAATATTATATGGTAAATTTTGATCTACGGGCATTAAGTTTTCTATTAGAGGGGTACATAAATATATAAATATATCCCTCTAATAGAAAATATATATTTATGTCTATATACCCCTCTAATAGAAAAATTAATGCCCATAAATCAAAATTACCATATAATATTTCAAAAGGTTTTTTATGAGCCATATTATTTGAATTTATCATTTTGATACTTTTAAACACTATTTCCTATGATAAATCATATTTAATATTTCATTAAACATGACTGCCTTAAGCTTTGATAAATCAAAGTCATGTGCAATCTGTTTAACAGATTGTAGACAAATTGGACAAATCATATCATTCCCCCAAATTATACATTTTAATCAAAATTGGTTCAAATACTTAAAAATGCAGTGAAAATATCTTTCCCTCTTGATAATTGGTTAACATTAGAATAAAATTGTAGAGAAACAATTCTGATAATTACAGGGGACTTCTCATCAAAAACCATGTATGTGTGTCTGTTCACACTGCTGCAACACAAATATCACGAACAGGGTGGCAGCAACAACTACTTATTTCTCATAGTTCTAGAGTCTGGAAAGTGCAAGATCAATATACAGAGAAATTTGGTGTCTGGTGAGACCTGTTTCTCATAGATTTTGCCTTCTCATTGTGTCCTCACAGGGTAGAAAAGGATGCGTAAGCTCCCTTGGGTCTTCTTTATAAGGGCATTAATCCTATTCGTGAGGACTTTTTCCTAATGATCTAGACACTTCCCAAAGGCCCCACCTCTTAAACCACCACATTGTGTATTAACATGTGAATACTGAGAGGAAACAACTTTCAGACCATAGCACCATCATGCAAGCAAAGAGAGTAAAGTGAAAACCCTTTACCATCATGCAAGCAAAGAGAGTAAAGTGAAAACCCTTTACCATCATGCAAGCAAAGAGAGTAAGTGAAAACCCTTTACCATCATGCAAAGAAAGAGAGTAAAGTGAAAACCCTTTACCATCATGCAAGCAAAGAGATTAAAGTTTAAACCCTTTAAAGGGTTTAAAGGAAAAAAAAGTAAACAGCAACCTAGAATTATACACATAGCAAGATTCTCTGTCAAAAGTTGAGAAATACTCACAGGAAAACAAAATCTGAGAAAATTCATCACTGGCAGGTCTGCCTTTCAAGAGGAGTTAAAAGAAAATTTTCAGAGAGAAGGAAACAGATATAGGACAGAAACTCAGATCAACAAAAGAAGTGTCATGCAAGAGAGAAATGAGTCATAAAATAAAAATATTTTATTTTGTATTTTTAATTGATGTAGAGAATAACTGTTTGTTATAAGAATAGTAACAATATATTAGACAATGAAACCATATGGATAAGTGAAGTGAATAAGAGCAATGTCACTAGGAATGGGAAGAAAAAATCAGGAATACTCTACTTTGGATTTCCTATACTACTCTTGAATTAGTATACTATGATTTGAAAGTAGAGATAAATTTGTTAAAAATGTATGTTGAAGGAATACATCTTACAAGGGATATGAAATACCTCTTCAAGGAGAACTACAAACCACTGCTCGAGGAAATCAGAAAGGACATAAACAAATGGAAAAAAAAAATCCATGCTCATGGATAGGAGGTATTAATATTGTGAAAATTACCATACTACCCAAAGTAATTTATAGATTCAATGCTGTTCCATCAAGATACCATTGACTTTCTTTGCAGAATTAGAAAAATCTACTTTAAGTTTCATATGGAATCAAAAAAGAGCCCGTATAGCCAAGACAATCCTAAGCAAAATGGACAAAGCTGGAGGCCTCATGCTACCTGACTTCAAATTATACTACAAATTATACTACAGTAACCAAACAGCATGGTACTGGTAACCAAACAGATATATAGACCAATGGAGTAGAACAGAGACCTCAGAAATAATACCACACATCTGCAACCATCTAATCTTCGACAAACCTGACAAAAACATGCAATGGGGAAAGGATCTTCTATTCAATAAATGGTGCTGTGAAAACTAGCTAGCCATATTCAGAAAACAGAAAACAGTGTGGTGATTCCCCAAGGATCTAGAACCAGAAATACCAAAAATTATAAATCATTCTACTATAAAGACACATGCAATATTTTTCCATTTGTTTGTGTCCTCTCTTACTCCCTTCAGCAGTGGTTTGCAGTTCTCCTTGAAGAGGTCCTTCACATTCCTTGTAAGTTGTATTCCTGGGTATTTTATTCTCTTTGTAGCAATTGTGAATGGGAGTTCACTCATGATTTGGCTCTCTGATTATTATTTGTGTATAGAAATGCTTGTGATTTGTGGACATTGATTTTGTATCCTGAGACTTTGCTGAAGTTGTTTATCAGCTAAAGGAGTTTTTGGGCTGAGACCATGGGGTGGGGTTTTCTGAATACACAATCATGTCATCTGCAAACACAGAAAATTTGACTTCCTCTCTTCCTATGTGAATATCCTTTATTTCTCTCTCTTGACTGATTGCCCTGGCCAGAACTTCCAATACTGTGTTGAATAGGAGTGATGAGAGAGCGCATCCTTCTCTTGTGCTGGTTTTCAAAGGGAATGCTTCCAGCTTTATCCTATTCAATGTGATATTGGCTATTGGTTTGTCATAAAGAGCTCTTATTATTTTGAGATATATTCCATCAATAACTAACTTATTGAGAGTTTTTAGCATGAAGGGGTGTTGAATTTTGTTGAAGGCCTTTTCTGGATCTATTGAGATAGTCATGTGGTTTTTGTCATTGGTTCTGTTTATGTAATGGATTACATTTATTGACTTGTGTATGTTGAACCAGCCTTGCATCCCATGGATGCTCATTGATAGGAAAAATCAATATCATGAAAATGGTCATACTGCCCAAAGTAATTTATAGAATCAATGCCATTCCCATCAAGCTACCATTGACTTTCTTCACAGAACTAGAAAAATCTACTTTAAATTTCATGTGGAAACAAAAAAGCCCATATAGCCAAGACAATCCTAAGCAAAAAGAAGAAAGTGGGAAGCATCATGCTACCTGACTTCAAAGTATACTACAAGGCTACAGTAACCAAAACAGCATGGTACTGGTACCAAAACAGATATATAGACCAATGGAACAGAACAGTGGCCTCAGAAATAACATCACACATTTACAACCATCTGATCTTTGACAAACATGACAAAAACAAGAAATAGGGAAAGGATTCCCTATTTAATAAATGGTGCTGAGAAAACTGGCTAGTCATATGCAGAAAACAGAAACTGGACCCCTTCGTTACCCCTCATACAAAAATTAACCCAAGAAGGATTAAAGACTTAAATGTAAAACATAAAACCATAAAAACCCTAGAAGAAATCCTAGGCAATACCATTCAGGACATAGGCATGGTCAAAGACTTCATGACTAAAACACCAAAAGCAATTGCAACAAAAGCCAAAATTGATAAATGAGATATAATCAAATCAAAGAGCTTCTGGACAGCAAAAGAAAAAATCATCAGAGTGAACAGGTAACCTAGAGAATGAGAGAAAATTTTTGCAATCTATCCATCTCACAAAGGTCTAATATCCAGAATCTACAAGGAACTTAAACAAATTTACAAGAAAAAACAACCCCATCAAAACGCAGGCAAAGGAGATGAGCAGACACTTCTCAAAAGAAGACATTTATGTGGCCAACAAACATGACAAAAAGCTCATCATCACCAGTCATTAGAGAAATGCAAATCAAAACCACAATGAGATACCATCTCATGCCAGTTAGAATGGTGATCATTAAAAAGTCTGGAAACAACAGATGCTGGCAAGGATGTGGAGAAATAGGAATACTTTTACACTGTTGGTAGGAGTATAAATTAGTTCAACCATCGTGGAAGACAGTGTGGCGATTCCTTAAGGATCTAGAACAAGAAATGCCAGCAGGCACAGTGGCTCACACCTGTAATCCCAGCACTTTGGGAGGTTGAGGTGGGCAGATCACCTGAGGTCAGGAGTTCCAGACCAGCCTGGCCAACATGAAGCTCCGTCTCTACTAAAAGTAGAAAAATTAGCTGGGACTGGTGGAAGGCACTTGTAATCCCAACTACTCAGGAGGCTGAGGCAGGAGAATTGCTTGAACCTGGGAGGAGGAGGTTGCAGTGGGCCACAATCGCGCTACTGCACTCCAGCCTGGACAACAAGAGCGAGACTCCATCTCAAAAAGAAAAAAAAAAAAGAAAAAACGAAAGACCTGGAAATACCATTTGATCCAGCAATCTTATTACTGGATATATACCCAAAGGATTATACACCATTCTACTATAAATACACACTCACATGTATGGTTATTGCAGCACTGTTTACAGTAGCAAAGACTTGGAACCAATCCAAATTACCATCAATTATAGACGGGATAAAGAATGTGTGGCACTTATACACCATGGATTACCACACAGTCATTAAAAACAATGAGTTCATGTCCTTTTCAGGGACATGGATGAAGCTGGAAACCATCATCCTCAGCAAACTAATACAAGAAAAGAAAACCAAACACCGCATGTTCTCACTCATAAGTGGGAGTTGAACAATGGGAACACATGGACACAGGGAGGGGAACATCACACATAGGGGCCTGTTGGGGGGTAAGGGGAAAGGGGAGGGAGAGCATTAGGACAAATACCTAATGTATATGGGGCCTAAAACCTAAATGATGAGTTGGTTGGTTGCAGCAAACCACCATGGCACATGTGTACCTATGTAACAAACCTGCATGTTCTGCACATGTATCCCAGAACTTAGAAGGAAGGGAAAAAAAAGACTACTGTACATGTATACATGTATGTTTATTACAGCACTATTTACAATAGCAAAGACTTGGAACCAACCCAAATGCCTGTCAATGATAGATTGGATAAAGAAAATGTGGCACATATATACCATGGAATACTATGCAGCCATAAAAAAGAATGAGTTCATGTTCTTTTCAGGGACATGGATGAAGCTGGATGCCTTCATTCTTAAACTGTCACAGGAACAGAAAACCAAATACCACATGTTCTCACTCATAAGTGGGAGTTGAACAACGAGAACACATGGACACAGGGAGGGGAACATCACACACCGGGGCCTGTCAGGAGGTTAAGGGAAAGGGGACAGATTGCATTAGGACAAATACCTAATGCATGCGGGGCTTAAAACCTACATAATGGGTTGATAGGTGCAGCAAACCACCACGGCACATGTATACCTATGTAACAAGCCTGCACGTTCTGCACATGTATCCCAGAGCATATATCCCACATGTAATTGTTAAAGTAAAAAATAAAATGTATGTTGAGAACTCTAGGGTGACAACTAAAAATATTTTTTAAAGTGTAAATGGTATGACAAAAGAGGAGATAAAGTGGAGTCATACAAAGTGCTCAATTAAAACCAGAGTAAACAGAAAAAGAAGAAAGAACAAATGCAACAAATAGAAACCTGCTATGAATATAGTTGATATGAATCCAACTACATCCATAATCACTTTAAATGCGAATGGAGTAAATTCTCCAGTTTAAAGATGAGAGATTATCAGAATGGATTAAACAGACAAACAAAAATCAGGACCCAAGTATATGTTGTAGATAATATGTTTTTTGCACAAGCCCACTTTAAATAGAAGCTCAAATAGGTACAGGTAAATATATGGAGAGAAATATACAATGGGCTTACACAAGTCGAAAGAAAGATAGAGTAGGTATATTAATTTAAGACAAAGTAGACTTCAGAACAAGAAAAATTATAAAGGATAAAGAGGCTAACACATTATGTAATGATAAAGGGTCAATTTTATGAGCAAATTGACTAAATGTGTGTGCAACTAGTAACAGTGTCAAAATATGTGAAAAAATAATGTAACTGAAAGGAGGAATATACAAATCCACCCTTATAGTAGGAAACTTAACTTACCTCTCTCTGTAATGAACAGATTAAGCAGGCATAAAATCAGAAACAATATAGTTGATTTGAACACCACTAAAAATCAGTTTGATTGAATTACCGTTTTTTAAATACTCCACACAATGTGTAGGAGAATATATATTCTTCTAGAAACATTCACCAAGATAAGCTTCATTCTCAGCCATAAAAACACATTATAGCAAATTTGTGAGTAAAAATCATAAAAATTATGTCCTCAAACTACAATGTAACTAAACTAGAAATCAATAACAGAAAGTTAATTAGAAAATCCCCAAATATCAGAAAAGTATGCAATGCATTTTAAATTTCTAACACATAGATCAAAGGGGAAGTTTCAAGAGTTGAAAGAAGTTTGGAGATTTCTCAAAGAACTAACAGTTGAACTACCATTTGACCCAGCAATCGTATTACTGGGTATATACCCAAAGCAAAACAAATCATTCTACCCAAAAAAACATACATCTGTAGGTGCAATGCAGCATTGTTCACAATAGCAAAGACATTGAACCAACCTAGGTACCCATCAATGGTGTATTGGATAAAGAAAACGTGGTACATATACACCATGAACTACTACGCAGTCATAAAAAAGAATGAAATCATGTTCTTTGCTGTAACATGGGTGCAACTGGAGGTCATTATCCTAAGTGAACTAACACAGAAACAAATAACCAAATATTTCATGTTTTCACTTATCAGTAAGAGCTAAACCTTGGACACACATGGACATTAGGATGGGAATAATTGACACTGAGGAGTACAAGAGTGGGAAGGTACAGAGTGGGGCAAGTGTTGAAAAAACTATTGGGTACTATGCGCACTTTCTTGGTGATAGATTTAATTGTATTCCAAACACCAGCAGCATGCAATATACCATTGTAACACACCTGCACGTGTACCCCTAGAATCTAAAATACAAGTTAAAAATAATCATTTAAATAAATACTAATATACAACTTTTAATTTTTGAGATCTTAAAGTAGAGGTTTTAGAGAAATGTATAGCATTATATGACTGTGTTGGAAAAGCATAAAGATCTAAATAATAACCTAAGCTTCTACCTTGGGAAACTAGAGAAAGAAGAGACATTTAAGTATAAAATAAGCAGAAGAGAACAAATACTAGTTAGAGCAAAAATTAGTGAAATTGAAAACAGGAAAACAGAGAAAATCAATAAAATCAAGTTGCTTGTTTGAAAAGATAAATAATAATTCTAAATCTCTAGTCAGGCTAATGAAATAAAGAGATAAGATACCGATTACTAATAACAGAAATGAAAACAGACTAATAGCTATTGATTTGATCGACATTAAAAGATAATAAAAGCATACTACTAACAGCTCTAAGTTCACAAATCTGATAACAGATGAAATGGACAGATTCTCTGGAAAGCATAAATAAAACTCATACAAGGAGAAATTGATGATCTAAATAGGTCAATAACTATTGAATGAATTGAATCAGTAACATAGACCTTACATACTTCACAAAATTGACTCAAAATTCATCATAGCCTTCAATTAAAACAAAAAAATTATAAACTTCTAGAATAAAAGAGGAAAATATGTGACCTTGAGTTTGGTGATATATTTTCATATATAATAACAAAACCAAAATCATAAAATTTATTTTAAAAATATATAAGTTGAACTTTATTGAAATTTAAAAATGTGGTCTGCAAAATACACTGAAAGAGAATGAAAACAGAAGGGACACATTGGGAGAAAATGTTTGCAAAGCACATATCTGATAAAGAACTTTTATCCAAAATGTACAAAGACCTCTTTAAACTCAATATTATAAACAAAAACCGAGTTACAAAATGAGCCTAAGATCTGAACAGACACCTTACTAGAGAAGATATATAGAAGGCAATAAGCACATAAAAATATGCTTATGAGCATGCATCATGAGATAATTGCAAATGAAAGCAGCAACAAAATACACATTTATTAGAATGGTAAAAATTCAATATCTGACAATGGCAGTTGCCGGCAAGGATGTGGAATAAAGGAGTTCTCTTTTATTGCTGGTGGGAATGCAAAGTGGTACAGCCACTGGGAAGACAGTTCAACAGTATCTTACAAAAAATCAACCTAGGCTTATCTTACTAAATAATCCAGCAATCGCTCTCCTAGCTATTTTCCCAACTGACTTAAAAGCTTATGTTCACAAAAAAACTACACATGATTGTTATAGCAGCTTTATTCATAATTGTTCAAAACTGGCTGTAACCAAGGTATCCATCAACAGATGAATGGATAAACAAACTGGCTCATCAATTCAAGGAGGTGCCCAAGAAAGCCACATACTGTGTGATTTCAATGATCATACATTCTGGAAACGGTAACACTATAAAAATGATTAAAGGATTAGAGGTTGACAAGGCTTCAAGTAGTGTGTGTGTGTGCATGTAAGACTAAATATATATAGAGAGCTCAGGGAATTTGTGAGGGTGATGTACCTCTTCAGTATGATACTGTTATGTTGATGTGTGATACTATGCATTTCTCAGTAGTATAGACATTTACAGCATAAGGAGTGCATCTTACTGTAAGCAAAGTTAAAAACAATAAGATCACAAGATGAAATGCAGAGTGTGATAAAATGAAACTATCTAATTGTATAAGAAACATTTAAAATGACTTCACTGAAGGAGGTGGGGTGAAAGACTGAATTATATCCTCCCCAAAAAGAAATGTTGAAATCCTAACCCTACTCATGCAGAAAGGGAATATTATTCGGATAATTGCAGGTGCAGTTAACAAATGTGACATCATGCTGAAGTAGGGTGTGCCACTGATACCTTGATTTTGGACTGCTAGACTCTAGAATTGCATGTCAATACATTTTTGTTGTTTTAAGCCATCTAGTTTGTGACACTTTGTTATAGCAGTCTTGGGAATTATTATACTCCTCCAAACCCACAACTGCAGTGTAATCATGTGATAAGCATTAGACAAACCCAATCAACGGACATTCTACAAAGTGTTTGAATAGTGTAACTAAAAATTATCAAGGTCACCAAAGGCAATGAAGGTCTTATACACTGTCACAACCAAAAGCAGTCTGTGAGAATTCGTAACAATGAAATGTAATGTTGTATTGTCGATAGGATTCTGGAACAGAAAAAAAAATACATTAAGTAAAAAACAATGGAAATTGAAATCAAATATGAATGTTATTTGATAATAATGTGTTGATATTGGTTCATTAATTGTGGCAAATTTACCATGTTAATGTAAGTTATTTATTTATGTAAGAAACTAGGTATGGAGTATGTGGGAACTGTATTATCTTCATAATATTTTGCCTAAAATTATTCTAAAATAAAAAGTTTGTTAAAATAATCTAAAAACATTAATAGTCTAAACACTTTAAACAGGACAGTGGAGAACAGGAGAGCTTGTAGGTGAGATCAGCTGCGTGTCCTGATGTGTTTGGTGGTGCCCTAGTTCCATGTCTTGCTAAGGAGGAATTGCCTTCTTCTGTATTTTGAACCTTCCTTTTGAAGGTTCACAGTATATGTTAGCATAAAAGGCCCCCAAGAAGTCCCACATAAAGAAATCAGTGATACTCAATTTTATTCAGCATTTCCAGCTTTAATTGTTCATTTTTATTGATGCCTGCATAACTGGATCTTCAGATGCACTTGGTCAAATGCTAACTGTTGGTTAGATTTTGTGATTTAAGAGCCAAAATCAGGACACCATTCCAGTTGAGTCAGATTCCACCATTAAGCTTGAGGAGTTAGAATAGGATGTGACCTCAGGAGGAGTGACGGTGCACAGGAAGAGTGAGTCTGCCAGTCTAACATGGAATGACTGAGTTCCTCTGTCTGACTGCAGAAACCTACTAGTGTATATCCCAGTTCACCTGTAAATTTCATCCACGGTGCCTGTGCTGGAGGTGTGAACGGACTGAGTTGATAAGTCCTGGGGAGGCCTGTACACTGGGTATGAAGAGCTGGGGGTCCCTGAGACTGAGTCCAGGAAGTGGAAGACTGAGTCCTGTTTTCCAGGATTGAGACAGTAGTCCTTTATCTGTTGTCACAAACCCTGGGGAAATGAGGGTCCTAAAATCTTTATGCAGACCATGAATGAGCATTGTGTAGACTCAACAAAATACTTCACGGAAGTATGTATTTTTCTCCATGTGTTAAAGTGGCTGAAGTAAATTGAATGAATTTGATTAACTCATTTATAAATGTCACTGCATATACACTAGCTCTCTCAATCATCGCATATGTTCTCAATTAATGTGCATTAAAACAGTGCTAAAATAATGGAAACCTCTAAAAGTTTAGCCATTCTCAGAAATACTGAATCTAGAGCAAAATGGGTAGAATGAAACATATATAAACATCATGAATGAAACTCACAGGCTGTTATTCATGGTATCCAGTCAATACACTAATTGACTAATTGTTAATATTTGAGAACAAATAAAGAGGTGTCAGACATTATGGTATTGCATAGTGAGTTTTGAAATTAATTTTCACCAAGCTACCATTTCCCCAACAAAAAGAAAAAGAGTTTGAAGTGCTGGGCTTTATAGGCTGACAGCGTTTTCATCTCTGTAGAAGCCAGTACTTTTTACTTACTAGCCATATATAGTTATGTATTATGTTATTAACCCCATCTGTTAAATGGGTTAATACTTCTTTCCTTATGTATTACGCATATTGGAAGTTGTCTAGATATTAGCAGTATAGCATTCCAGCAAAATAGTAGGCATTCTTTATGAGATTGTTTTCCCATTGTTTTAACTGATATAATTTTGACCTTTCTAGTATAATCATGTGAAAAACAATTTTAGTAGGAGTGTTGTAATAAATAAGACATAAAACAGGCACAGTAAAGCTAAAAAAGTCACAATAAGCCTGAGATGATAAAGAATTAAGAAGGTGACAATAACCTGGATTGGATGAAACATGATATAGCAGTAAATTTTCTTTCTTCAAATTGCTAAGCTTCATGCTCCTCTTTGTTCTTCATTTGTTGGGTAAAGGAGTAAGAATGAACTAAGTGTAGAACTGCTTTCTTGAAATGTAGTTATTGAGAAAATTATGCCTGCATGTCTAATAAAAGCATCTATTTCACTCCTTCAGTTATTGATTCAGCACCTACTAAGTATCAGGTCATGTTTTAAGCTCTGGAGACAGAGCCGCAGACTAAGTGGATAAAGCTTATGCAGAGCTTCCATGTAACCAGAAGAGGCAGTAACATGTATAAGTATATAATCAAATAGTGCTTTAAAAAATAAGCAGGATGATGAAGTCACAAAATAATAGTGCAGGGGGAGAGACTTTTTAAAATAGTATTGTCAGAAATGTGTTTTGGGAAGGGAAGGGAAGTAGCCACACCTAGGAAATAATACTTCAGATCTCCAGTAAAAGTACAAAGGCACTTTATAAGGGCAAAGTCATTGTGTCTCGGGAAGAGCGAGAAGACCAGCAAGGCTGGAGTGGAGTGAGGGAGGGAAGACTTGTACAAAATGAAATAAAAGAAATTCCCAGGAACAGGATTACATATGTGCATCTTCAGAATCACAGTAGGGCTTTTTAAAAAATAGGCTTTATTTTTACAGCAGTTTTAGGTTCACAGCAAGCTTGAGCTGAAGCTACAGAGATTTCCTGTATACTCCCTGCCTCCACACATGCATAGCTTCTCCTATTATCAACACCCTCTACCAGAGTGGTACATTTGCTACAACTGATAAACCTCATCATAGATACTTTGAGTTTATTCTTATTGAGATAGGAAACCACAAGGAATGTGATCAGATAAGTGACATGATCTGATTCGCTATCCTGGCTGTTGTGTGGATTGCAGACTGTGGCAGGGAAACTAGCAAGAGTGGAAGAAGGAAAATTCATTTGAAAGTTGTTGAAAATTGGAAGAGAACAATAAGGGCTAATTGGATTACAATATCAGTGTTGTAGAAAGTAGAAAGTGGTTATGTCAGGATTTACTTTGAACGTAGAGGTAATAGTGCTTGGCTAATGGATCTGATATGGAACATGGGGAAAAAAAAAGAGGAGTAAGGATGACTCAAGAATTTTACATATGCACTGACAGATACTTGAATATACAGACATCTTTATAAATGTCAGTCAATCTGAACATTTCATCTCTAACACAGCAGTGATCAATACGTGGAAGATCGCAGGTCCTAACATGTTGTTGTTTAACTCCATGAGGATTGAAATATGTCTGCTGTGTTCACCGCACTCCCAAACCTTAGGATAGTGCCCAGAACATGGTGAGCTTTAAAGAAATTGGTTAAGTAAATTAATGAAAATTACTAATAGGAGAAGAGGATTGAATAAGTCATTATGGGTTGAATACGCATGACTCTTCTAAATTAAAAGGGCTTGATTTGAAGTTTGAAAGGCATTTTGTGAAAAATAATTTACTAATGAGTGTTCTCCAAAATCTCTGGCTAAAAACCATGCATTTATTAAGGCACTAGATAAGATAAGCCTTACTGCTTTGAACCACTAGTGACTTTAATAAATGTGATATTAGAATATGTTGTATGTGTGACATATGTATGAATTCATTTTAGTTTAAAATTTTGGTTTTGGAATCTTTACTTTCAAACTCAAACTAGCATAATTAACATAACATTACCTTTTCATCAGTGGAGACTCCAGTTTTATATTTGACCTTACCCTTCAAATTCTTCATGTTCTAACTGCCTTTTAAAAATTATTAATAACTTTTGGAGGCCTCTGTCATCTTTCTACTCATTTTTCTTTCAGTCTATTCCCATTTATTCTGCTTCCATTTATCTTTTCTGTTTCCGATGCCCCTAAATATACATGTCTACGTTTCCAGTAGTTTTTATTAGTTCCTTTCTGTTCCTCAAATGTTTGGTCTTCCAAATATGTAGTTTTATCCAGTTTAATTCATCAAATTCCTCAATGTTTAGAAACTACTGATGTCATCTTACAAATAATGTAAGATGAAGATGGATAGAATACCTATACATTTGTCAACCTTCCCTTCTCCCTTAATACATGCATTATTGATTTCACGTTTATGTTTCATTTGCACATTGAAGTTATTAATTCCAAGAACATAAAGAGAAGGATTCATCCTGTCCTTACTGCTCAGAGTTGTGGAGTGTAAGCTGTGGAGTTGTGGCCCTGAGAATAAGCTGTTTGGATTTTGCATTTCAGTGAGCATAGTTCACAGAGGATTGCAGCCTGTGCAAGTTCAGTGGTGGCTTCCTTCGGCAGGCCAGGGCCAGCAGTTGAAGAGGCAATCATAGAGCTGGGCTTGATACCTTCTCCCACAAAGTAATTGAAACATGATGGAAGCTCTTAACCACCAGAAGTCAAGAGGCCTTAGTTACCTGGAATACTAAGAGGCGTAGCCAGGGAATGAGACCTGCAGGGTGTTGTGGGATGGTTAATAGGTCATGATGTTCTTGGGTGTAAAATAAGTAGAAAGTCATCAAGGGGTACTGCTTAATATTTATTTATTTATTTTTCAAGAAGAGAAGAGTAGAGAAGCAGGAGGCTGAGCTTTGTCATCCAAATGAAAAAATTAAAAATTCAGGACTCCTTCTTTATCCTCAGACCAGAATCAATTTTCAGATCTAAAATTCATTGCCAAAAGAGGTAACTGGGTCCCTAGGAGGAAAAAACCTTCAAGAGTGATGTTTTCCTCTCAGTTCTCCCCCAAAGGCCCTAAGACTTTTATGTTGGCAATTATATCCTAGAGAAAAAGGATTAACCAGACATGTTGGGCATTTGGCATTGACCAATTGATTATTGATTATAAAGCTTGTTTAGAAGGGGGGGACCTGGAGTTCCGTAGCGTCATCATGAACCCCTTTCTGTTAGATTGGAGGTCTGTGGGTTAAAGTCCACTGACAGTGGGTCCAGCACATTTGCAAACCCACCTAGAGGTCATCTCCCCAGTCCCTGGAGATAATATACTTGGTATTTGATGTACCCATCATATTGGTTCCCTAACCTGATACGTAAGTCATTGGAGTTGAAAGATCAAGTGTAAATTTCTGAAACTGCATAATTCCCTTCACCTCCCATCCTCTGCCAAGCCAAGAGAGTAAGTAAAAATCAACATTATATCCATTGAAAACATAAATGGTGCAGGAGTGTTAGTTCCTGTCATAGCTCCATTTAATTGTAGCTACTACAGACCTAACCAAGGAGAAGCCCTGATCACAGCTGCTTTACCAGATGTAGTATCATTGCCAGGGAAGATTAATAAGGCCTCGGGTACACAGTATGTGGCCACTCATTTGGTAAACATGTTCTTTTGCATTCCGATTTCAAAAAAGAATATCAGAAACAGTTTGCATTTAAATGAGACATCCAACTATATTTACTTAAAGTTTTGTCTCAGGGCTATGTTAACTTCCCACCCCTTCCAAAGAGCTCTGTAGCACGTGTACATCCCACAGGACATCACACAGATTCATTACATTGACAATATCATGCTGATTGTACAGGGTAAGCAAGAGGTGATAAGCATGCTGGAGGCATTGCTAAGACAGTTTCTCTACAGAGGGTGCAAGATAAATGAAGTTTCAGGAACCAGCACAGTGAAGTGTTAAGGTATTCCGTCGTTAGGACCATGCCAAAAATACTATCCAAATGAAAGAAAAAATGCTGCAGATGCCATCCTCACTCCTAAGAGGAAAGAAGAGAAGCATGCAGCATCTTTAGGCTCTTAAGACAGCATATTCCATATACTACTCCAGCCCATCTTCCCAGTGATATGGAAGGCTACCAACTCTGAGTAAGATATCTAGCAGAAAAAAGAGTCTGTAATAGGTGTTTGTAGGTCATTGCTACGATCTGTATGTTTGTGCCCCCAAATTTCAAATGTTGCAACCTAATCCCCAATGTGGTGATATTAAGAGGTGAAGTCTTTGGAAGGTGATTTGGTCTTCAGGCTGGAGACCTCATGAGTGGAATTAATGCCCTCATAAAAGAAGCCTGAGGGAGCTTGTTTGACCCTTTCATCTTGTGAGGATGAAGGGAGAAGTTGCCATCTATGAGAAAGCAGGTCCTCACTAGATACCAGATCTAGTGGTGATTTCATTTTGGACTTCCTGGTCTCTGGAACTGTAAGAGATAAATCTGTGTTTATAAACCACCCAGGTTATGGTCATATGTTACAGCAACCCAAATAGATTAAGACAGTCATGGTGTCATTAGCCCTGAAATAGACAGTGTAATCCAGCTGACCGTATATTGTTGAAGATGTCATCAGTGTGAAAAGATGCCCTGTAAAGTTTATGTCAAGTGCCAGTGAGAGTCACAACACAGCCACTTCATATTCTAGAGCAAGACCATGGCTTTCATAACAGAGATTATATATCCTTGGGAAATGCATTTTGGAATGCTACTGGGCCCAGGTGGAGATGGACAGCAAGTATTATTCAGAACTACCTCTTAGGATCTGAGTTCTATTAGGCCTGAAAATCATAGAGTTGGACTGGACGAGTAGAAGTTCATTATAAGTTGAAATGTTAGATCTGGGATTGAGCATGAGCATGTCAGAGAGTTAGAGCAAACTGCTGGAGAAGGTAGACCAGAGGCTCCATGTCACCCTAATAGTTCCCCTCGTGCCCCTTCCCTGGCTCACATCCATAGCAGCAGGACCCTGTACAACCAGCTGAAAAAGGAGTGAAAAATCCGAGTTCGGATTGTGAGTGGGTCAGCTTGGTGCTTGAGTATGAATCAAAAATAAATACTGTGTGAGTTACAACCACTCAGGGATGACCCTAAAAACACACTGGAGAGAAAAAAATGTCCCTAATAGGTAGAGCTATGAGCAGTACACCTAGTCATCTCTGGGTGTGGAAAGAGAAGAGGAGTGGGGTGAGGATATATACAGATCCCTGGACACTGGCTCAGCTGTCTGTTCAGGGGCTCAGAAGTAAAAAAAAAAAAAAAAATGAATAGAAGAGCAGAGAAAGAATGTCTGGCATAGAGACACATGGACAGGTGTTTGGGAATGATATGAAGTGTGTGAAGCCTTTTATATTACACGTTAACATCCAGCAGAAAACACCTACCACAGAAAAGGCCCTGAAAAACCAAATAGACAAAAGTGACCCAGTCGTCATTAGCTGGCCTTTGTCACTGGACCCTACAGAATTGGTGTGATGAACATGCAAGTGAAGTGATCATGTTGGCAGAGACAGAGGCTATGAATGGGCCCAACTAACCCCACTTTTTCTGCAGTGGATACCAACACTCATCCTCTAACAGGTCAAGACTCCCTAAAGAGAAAAAAATGGCTATTTAGGTCTCTATACAGAGTATTTTTCATCTTAGAAGAAATAGTCATTAGTCCTTACAAGATAGACACTATTCCAGGTAGAGGTTTGCCTTTGCTGCCCAATGAGCCTCAGGAAGCACACTGTCCAGGAATTTTCAGAATATTTTATACACAGTTATGTAATCCCACATAGCATAGCATCTGACAAGGGGATCCACTTTACACCTAATAAGTATGTGAGTAGGCTCACAGTAGACACGGAACACTGTACCATGGCCAGTTGGTCACAGGATACACTGATCATTTCACATATTATGCCATCTGGATGTACCCAGCCTCATAGAGTGCTGACATGATCTTCTAACAACTCAGCTGAAACAGCAGCTCAGAGGCAGCACTCCAAAAGAATAGGTTTCATTTATTTTAGGAAGCAATGTATATATTAAATCCAAGATTCCCATATAGTGTGATGTTCTCAATAGGGTCCAGGGACCAAGAGATGTAAACAGAAGTAGCCCCACTCAGAAAGGGTACATCAAAAGGCTTATTGAACATCAAGTTATGGTTGCCAACAGGGCACGTTACCCTCATTGTGTCAAGGCACCAGCAGTCAAGGAAAATGTTACACAGCTGACAGAAGCAATTGCTTCAGATCCACAAAAGGAGACAGAGCATTTGTGAATGGGAGCAGGTCAGAATGCATGTTGAACTCAGTAGATTCACCTTGGCTCCGACCAGTATGCACTTGCCTCATTATAACTGTGAATAGATTTGAGACTAAGAGAGGTGTGCTTACCAGCATCCTCATTTCAGATGCAGAATATCAGTGCCAAGTTTGTGGGCAAAACTTAGAATCTTTGCATGTGTAAGGATGTCATTGCAGTATCACTTTTGATGGCCAGGAGTTAGGAGCAATTGGGGATTGCACCCTTGTTAAGAGAAAGGAAAAATATGTTGCATGTATACCATGGAGCCATATGCAAAAATTCAAAGAGGCAGAGGATTGGCTAAACACAAAATAACATGTATAGACCTTAAAAATAGTGTTTGTTGGAAAAAGTGAAGAAAATAAGGAGATAGTCAAGATAATATATTAATGATGATTAAAGGCATATGCCCACCAAAAGACAATGCACATTTTGAAAGAACATACACATTCACACCACGTTAGAATGTTAGAATGATACTCTGCTTTTTGGAAAATTTGGAGGAGAATAGGTGTTTAGGCATTAAAGAAAACAAACAAAAAACCCCCTAAAACTGGTTAGACAGAAAAAATCAGAACAAAAGCATAGATGCTCTTCAATTTATGGTTGGATTACATTCCAGTAAACCCATTGTAAGCTGAAAATGTTGGAAATCAAAAATGCATTTAATGTATCCAGCGTAGCAAACATAGCTTAGCCTAGCCAACCTTAAATGGGCTGAGAACGCTTACATTAGCCTACACTTGGGCAAAACCATCCGACACCAACCTGTTTTAAGTTGAATGTCTCATGCATGTTTACCCTCATGATCATGTGGCTGACTGGAAGCTGCAGCTCGCTGTCTCTGCCCAGCATCACAGGCCTAGGAAAAGACCAAACTTCAAAATTCAAAAATCCAAGTAAAGTTTCTAATAAATGCATATTATTTTTGCACCATCCTAACATCAAAAATTTGTAATTTAAACCATTGTAAACCAGGAAGCATCTGTAGTGCCCACCAAGTACGTTGTAGCCATCACCTTTTGATGTATCCAACACTCCCCTCCACCTCAATGAATGCTACTTCTAAAGCATCCTTTATTCCAACACTTGCATCATTTAAATTCATGGTAGATTGAGGTGCCTGGCAGTCCTAGACATCGCCACACATTTTCCAGATGATCAGCTCTGAATGTAGGCAGTGATTCTCCATCCTGCTTCATCAACTGCGTCCCATCCACCTTATGTCGCTTTCCCTCAGTTGGTTGACCTGTCACTTGGCTTTGGTTTTCTGCTTTGGTTTCCTTTTATTCCCTCAGTCTTAACCCAGGAAGTTTCCACTTCTTGCTTAGTTGCATAGAATGTATTATTTATACGTAAGCCCAAAAGAAAAATTCAATTTTTCATAAAAAAGAGCTTTCTGAGAGTAATCACTCATCACTAGTGATTTTTTAAATTTTTATTTTGGGTTGGTTTTCAGGGATTTGAGCTGTAATCATTTATGAGAAAAATAGCTCATTAAGAGAAGGTAATATTGCTGTTCTGTAAATATTATAAACATTGTCCACAAATCATGAATTTTACTGAAACATAAACAGCGTAGCTCCCACAGAAAACACCCCACAGGACCCAAGTGCTTGGACAGGGATTCCATCATCACAGTATTAAGGGCTTTTTTTTTTTTTTTTTTTTTTTTTTAAACCAACTATGACCTGGAGTCACTTTAGGTGTGAGATGCTCCCATCTTGCTCAGTTAGAAAAACAGAGTACAGCCTCTATAAGAATGTATCCTTAAGGACAAAACATTGATTCAATACTTAACTATTAGCCAATTGACAATGACCTGAGAGGCCTAATAGCAACTAGGCTGCTGTTATTTTTCTTGACTGAACCTAAGAATTCATATTCTGTTCCGAATCAATGGATTTCATTTAACACATTTGGTAACAAAGAACACTACAAAGTGTTCTGATTGATATTGAGTGCTTGCTGTGTACTCAGCATGGTTTCATGTGCTTTGTATGTATTAACTCGTGAAATCCTCCAGACACAGTCACGAGACAGGCACGGCGGTGAACCTTACTTTGTCTTTAAGGAAACACAGAGAAGGAAACTTCAGGTAACTTATTCAAGTTTAAAGAAGAATAAGCAGAACTGGAGGTTGAACTCAGGCCTTCTTGGTCTGGACCTTTGTTCTTTACCCACGGTGGAAACTCCCTCCCCCAAATTCTTTCAAGTTGTTTTAATTTTACCACCATTGTTTGTGTTGGAAACGTGTGAACAGTGGACTACGGAATTCTTTTTCTAAATGAATAAAAAAGGAATGCTGTCTTCAAGTCTTACAGAATTAGAAAAGAGGTTTTGGGTTTTGTTTTTGTTTTTTTTTTTTTGAGATGGAGTCTTGCTCTGTTGCCCAGGCTGGAGTGCAGTGGTGTGATCTTGGTTCATCGCAAGCTCCCTCTCCCAGGTTCAAGCGATTCTCCTGCCTCAGCCTCCCAAGTAGCTGGGACTACAGGCATGTGCCACTACGTTCGGCTAATTTTTGTATTTTTAGTAGAGATGGGGTTTCATCATGATGGTCAGGCTGGTCTCTAATTCCTGACCTCAAATGATCGACTTCCCTCAGCCTCCCAAATTGCTGGGATTATAGGCGTGAGCCACAGCGCCCAGTCAGTTTTTATGTTTTTGTTTTTGTTCTTGATAGCAGGACACCTAAGGATTCTAGTACTCAGATTCAGACCAAGCAGACACCTGAAATCACTATGATGTTTTAGTCCATGGTGCTTACTTTATTTGATATTGACATTATCTACATATTTAAAAATACGCATAAAATTATGGTTACTTGCATGTAAGTAAGGGTCAGATAAATAAGGGATAGAGAATGAAGTGTTCACTAGCTTTGTAATAGGTTTTAACTAAAGCTTAAAACTCCAAGCCTCAGGTTTTAAAAGTTGTTAACTGGGTGTGTGTGTACCTACTTCAGAATATTTTTGTAAGTATTAAACTAATTAAAACATGTTTAGTGATTAGCAGAGTGCTTGAATGTTAACCAAAATGCAACTCTGGCAGTATTATTATTTATTAGATTAAATAATAATCCTTCCATGAGAATTGGTTTTGGGACTTTATATTTGTTTATTTTTTTTCTTTTCCTTTTTGATGATCTTAGAAGTGCTCTATTTTGAGTCATTTCTGCTTATTTATACTAGCAAGCTCTCCAGGAAATGGACTCTGCTGCATCAACTTGAGCCATGGGATCCTAATTTAACTCAGTAACAGCTAGAGTGGATGCTATAATTTTTAGTGAAATGGTGCTATGTCCTGAGGAAGGTGGAAGACAAAATATCCAATATCTAAGGGGGACAGTTAGAATAGTAACATACATTTCTGTAATACGACCTGTCTGGTGGAAGAGATGGATAGCAAATTGTTAGCTCCTTTCCTAATGCTGGTTCCTTCTTCAGTCTCGATTCATCATCCAGGAATAGTCTCATCATTTTCAACCAATGGGGTAAGAGTGAAAGAGAACATATTTCAAGGTTTCTAACTTTTAAAACACAGATATTGAGATTAAAATGGCTACATTTGCAAGAATGGCTTATTTTATGAATTACACGGGCTGGGAGATGTTTGTCTGGAAAATGAAGCTACTGATCTTTTAAGAGGAGGCTCTTGGCAATCTGCCTTCACACTATTTTGCTCTGAGTTACCGAGGCTTTCTGCTTACTCTCTGCTATCTGCTGACTATCTGGGAACAGCCTGGCTTTTCCTCTAAATTGAAAGCAGAGCTCTGATCTCGAAAGTAGAAAACACTTATAATGAAAAAAGAAAGAAACAAATAACAACACATAACACCTCACTTCCTCATTTGGACAAGTTAAAGTTATTTTAAAATCTTCTAGTCATTCTCACTGCAAGACACAAAATTTTATGTAGGAAACAGGAATGTTGCTTCAAAGTAAAAAAGCACATGCCCTAAAATAATATCATTATGTATTTCTAGAATGGTTATTGAGTAGATTATCCTCTCTACCATCAATGCAGTTTTGAATAAATCTATCTGAATATTCCAAAGTCGAGATTGTTCTTAAAAAAAAAAAAATCAAGCACTTGAAGAAGAAGCCTATGAGTGCTTTCATGCCGTGCAGACCGTGGGGCCATGTGTGTACTCGAAAGCACGTGGCTGTGTTTGCTGCAGACAGATTGCAACAGTCTGACTCTGAGCGCGCTTCCATCAAGGCCATCATTTTTGATGTAGATTGGTAATTACCCAGCATGCTGTCTTGAATTCAGTCTCAAGCTGTTTGTATTTCTTTGTACTAATTCCACCCAATATTTTCATATCTTAAATTGCATTAACAGTGGAGAGGCTGTTAGAGTGCCAAAGTACATTTTGAATTATTAAATTGATTTATATCTTCATTATTTCTTAACAATTATTAAGGATAGAGAGAAGAGAATCTTGAAAATTCCTGTGCCCACAGGGAAAGGTTCATAGTTCATCTCATCCTCAGGTTAAGTTTTGTAAGTTGTTGATTCTGCATTTTAGATTAGCTTATTCATTCATTCATTCATTCATTCAATTATTCAATAACATGATACATTTGTTAATGTGTTCTGTGAGCCAGACATTGGAGGTTTGGGGGCACAAAAATGCAATAAACCTCATTCCTCTTCTAAATGAACTTTTACTTGGAATGACTTCCTCATCTCAGCTCACAGATTTCTCCTATTTCTTCACTTGGTCAACTTCTCCAGACCCTTCCATTTGTATACAAGTATTCCCCGCTCTGTGAATCTTTTCCTGATTCCATCCTAAAGACTTGGTAGCTCTTGTTTTCCATCTACTTCAATGTGCAAACGTCCATTATAACAATTAGTTTAGGGCAGTGGTTTTCAGAGAGCAGTCCTTAGACCAGCAGCATCAGCATCTTGTGGGAACTGGTTTGACGTGAATTATTGGGCTGTTTCCTAGGCCTGCTAAATCAGACACTGGGGCTTGGGTCCAGCAATCTATATTTTTACAAACCCTATGGTGATTCTGATGCAAAATAGAATCTGAAAAAATACTACTTTTGTGCACTACAATTTCAAATTTGTGTGTCTGTCTTTCCACTAAATTATAAAAAACTTGAATGCAGGGATAATGTCTTTTCACCATGAAAAACTGAAGTAGTGAATACAGTAATTTGGGGAAAAATCAATTAAAAACTAATTATGAAGCTTTATTCTTTTAGATTAGTATTCTCTTTCTCCAGAAACCTCAGCTGATATACATATGTACCAAGGAGACATGTAATTGAGGTAGAAGGAGAATAACCCATCAGCAGTCATTAACACCTAATGGAGTGCGAGGCACCATGGTTTATTAGACAGTTGTTGAGTTAATTAGCAATCAAACTCTGGTTCTAGTACTTTAGCCAGAGAAAATTAACCACCCTTTTTGAGTCTTGATTTTTTTATCTGTAAAACACCAATCATAACAAATAAATCACAGGATATCCATGAACATAAGATGGAAAAATGTATGTATAAAATCCCAGTACTATGTATTATTAGTCACAGAGTTCTGGTTCCCCTGCGAATCTTGAATTCTCTATTGAAGAAGTGGATCTTATTTTCTATTTTCAGCTTCTTCTTTGCTCAAGAGTTCAGAATATAAACCTACCTACTAGTTGCCTTAAATGGGGAAGCTATGCAAGATACATTTCTGAGACAGGACTTTGTAGTTGGCCTTAAGAAGAAGGAATTGGAATAGAGATCAAGAAAAAAAATAAGATAGTACAACAGATCCAATATTTCCCAGAGTTATAGATAATTTGATTGACTGTGTTCAGATGGGTAGCAAATACAAAAATAGTGCTGGGTTTAAGGCTCTTCCTGTTGCACACCAGTAAAGATGGATGCACACAGGTTTAAAAGAAAGAGAAATTTGTGTGTGTGTGTGTGCTTCTCTATTTCAAGGCCGTTTAGCAGGAGAATAGCATCTTCTTCAATTGCAAAATTAATGTAAAATTTGCCATAGGAAATCAAAATTGCAATAGCTCATCATTTTGAGCATACTACTTAGTTACTGTACTAAATTTTACAGCTCTATTATCTCATTCCAGAGCTAGCTGCATAATTTGTGGGACCCCACGCAAAATAAAAATGAGGAGCACTTTGTCAAAAATAGTGAAAGATCGCTATTAACGACACTGAAATAAAAAAGGTTTTCCTAACTTCTAGAGTCTCTGTCTAGATTTTTTGTGATGTTTTCAAAAATTTGCTATTTAATGTCATTACAAGCTAAAGAAAAACTAAGCTTTTAAATTATTAGTGAATTTTGCTTTTCATATTCATATTGTGTGATGTCCATTTAACTCATCTATAAAATTACTACAATTACTCAACATGTACTTTTTTTAGCTTGCGCATGTATATACCCTTTGTTCTTATCATAACAGTGGAAATGCTACACAAAACGAACTCACCTGTTCTATTTCATCTCCTTGGTATTATAAGTGCACAGTCTGCCAATACTCTATCTTTGGTTGCTGGTGGGTAAGCACTGAAAGTAATAAGAACTGTGTGCGGCTCTTCCCTTTCCCCTTATGTTCTCCTTTTCAGCCTAAGTAACACCAGTCAGAGAGATATAATAAGGTTCATTGGTCAATTGGGGCTTTTTGGAACACTTTGACTTCTTTCTGTGTTTTAAATAAGTTCTGTTTCTAATGGAAAGTGTGGCTTTTTGGATTGTCATTTCCCCCACCTAGTCATGGATGTAACATGCTTACTCTGTACTCACCTTGAGTCTTCCTGGCCTCCCATGCACTATAGGTCTGCCAGAAGTGTGTGCTCATGGGGCATTGCAAATGCTATATGAGAATGAGGTATCACAGAACAGTCTCCATGAATATTATGTGTTTGTCCCTCTGCTCACCTATATCCATCATCACGCCATTGCACTTTGCTTACAAAACAAGTTCAAAAGTAAAAGTTATAAGAAGTTTAATACGGAAAGAGAGAAGCATTGAACCATATTTACAGTCCTTTGAGAGTGGGGCCCTGAACAACTGCTTGGGTCCCATGTCAAGGAAATCATCCTCGTCTGATTTCATTATGAAGTAGTGTGGCTGTACCAGCCTATTAGGGAAGCACAGACGCATTTCCACTTTATAAATTAGGACACAAAGGCACAGTTGGAAACTCATGGATGGGGATTTGATTTCAGACAGCCAGGCTCCAGAGCCCATGTTTTTAACCACTATTTTCTATATTGAGGTGGCACAAGTTTTAGCATTTGCTGTATTATGTATCAGGTATTGTTCCAAGGACTTCATGGATATTAACTCATTACATCCTCACAAGAGTTCTGTTAGCTGTTAGACTATTATGCCCAATTTACAACTTTGAATAACCCGAAGTTGAAATAATATCAATGTATACCCAGCTCATAAGTAGTAGAAGTAGATTCAAACCCAGGCAATTGGCTCTGAAGCCCTTTCTTATTACCAAGCTAATTCTCTACAGGATGGTTTGCTGCACGTGGAAATGTTGCTATAAAGCAGGTATTCAACACAATTACTTTTGTCTTTATTCATTAAATTCCTTTTTAGAAAGTAAACACTTTTCATGAGCTTGCTGAATAAAACAAAAGTAAAGACTGAAAGAAAGCACCACATATCTGTGTACAGGATATTGCTAGTAGATGGCAGGACCATTGAGTCATGATTAACTCTTGACTAGATTAACAGAGTAGTTGATGGGTCCTGGGTGCTATAGGGAAAAGATAAAGGTAGAAAAATAGTAAGCGAAAATTTCTGTTACTTTCATGCCTTGTGCAAAATATTAAGCCCTTTTATTTATTTACTTATTTATGTATTTATTTGAGATGGAGTCTCACATTATCGCCCAGGCTGGAGTGCAATGCCATGATCTCAGCTCACTGCAATCTCTGCCTCCCTTGTTCAAGCGATTCTCCTCGCTTATCCTCCCAAGTAGCTGGGATTACAGGCGCCCGCCACCACGCTCAGCTAATTTTTTGTATTCTTAGTAGAGACGGGGTTTCACTATGTTGGCCAGGCTGGTCTCGAACTCCTGATCTCGTGATCTGCCTGCCTCAGCCTCCCAAAGTGCTGGGATTACAGGCATGAGCCACCACGCCCGACCAGCCCTTATTTTTCAGTGGTACATCACAAAGGTTGCAGACTTTGCAGAGCTAGGAAGTTTTCATAAGGGAGAAAGAAAAACGATGCAACTCTATTCCCCCTAGTATAACATGACAAGTTTCATACATAGGGGCCTGTTAAAAACCCTTTTGTACAAAGGAATTCTCAGAAGAGCTGCTGGTAAATTACAGTTTTCATTTTCAAATACTAATAAACATGATTGTATCTAATTGCAGACTGGAAGAAACCTCCAGTAATTTTCTTTAGCAATATTGTGTCAGATAGTCAAACTGGAAATAATCAATTACATTATTCTAAGCTATATTTATAATAATTGCTACATCTCCTGCATACAAATATTGCATCTTTTCCTTCTGATTTTGCTCTTTAAACTACATCGCTGAAGTCGAAATTTTGCTCACTTAACTACTATAGATTTAAAATGACAGCAATTTCATTTGGGAGATTGAATCTTAATATTCCAGAAATCTCAGTATTTTCTATAATTAGATGAAGTCTTTATCTTAATACAATGGTAATTAGGAATGGTCATATTGTCTCTGATTTTCTCTGACAAACTCAATTCTATATTAATTTAGATCCAAAGATATGATTTACTTTACATAATAGATGAACTGAGTTGCAAAATTAAGCTAAAATAAAAAGATGCACAATTAGTGTTTTGGAAAAATGTATAAATGAATCAACTCACTGGCAAATAGAAATGTTGTCATTATGTAATATTTTTACATAATGGATTTTCATCTTACAAAATGGTAGTTTCATGTGAAATGAGCTCAACTTTTATTCATTAATTTTCAACAAGATAATTAATGTGAATACGTGGCTCCTCTGATTCACATTTTCTTCTGTCTGTTACCTACTTTAGAATCAAACAATCAGATTCCATTTTTATAATATCAGCTTTAATTTCTACATTGCAACTATTGATCCCAAATTTACCTTTATTATGCTACTGTGAACCATTTGAAAACACCATGATCTCAAATTTACAATAATGAAAAATATAGAACACTAATCTGTTTAAAAACAATTCATATCTTTCCAATTTACCAAAATCTATCACTTCTAAGGGCAACATTTTCTTGAATCACTCTTTATGTTCTGTGTGTATGTATGTATGTATATATTGATAAGAGATATCATCTTCCAAAGCTTTTTGAATTTCTAATTTAAAATAGTGTAAATTTGTGAAATTTTCTTCATTCTTTCCTAAGCTTTCATAAGAACAAAAATAATGGGGCTGTGGTGTAAAAGACACCAGCCCGCAGAAGATTTCAGCAGGTACCTAGAACACAGAAAGTGGATGGATACCTGTAAAAGCAGAACAGGGAGTATAGGCAATGTCTCAGAATAAACAGAAACAGCCTCAGTGGGTGGAGCTGAACTACCAGCAGAACCTGTTAAGGCTCTGATCAGAGTCGACTGGTTTCCAATGGCAGAAGTAAGAATGAAGACTCAGACAGGAGTGGTAGTTGAAATACTCTTCGTAGAACAGCTGTGTTGGCTGACTTTCTACATTCTCCCTCTTTCCTCTTCCCTAATCCCCATATGACAAAACCATAAGACTAGGAAAAAAATATGGGTGAATTCCTCTATAACGAGGATATGGGGAAAGGCTTTCAAACTATGACTTAAAATCCAGAATCAGTAAAATATATATTGATAAGGCTACTTTAAAACACACTTTTGTGTGGCAAAAGCAGCATAAGACAAATGACAAATTGGGATAAAATAATAGCAATAAAGGCTAATAGCCTTAAAGTCTAAAGAACTCTCAAGACTGAAGAAAAAGTAAGACCAAAATAATAAAAAAAAGCATGAATAAAATACACAAAGAGATCATCAATACATGTAAAAGCGTCTTAAAAACATCAAAAGCTATTCCACTTAACTGATAAGCTTATGCTGAGATACCCATATTCACATGTCACATTAATAAATTTCAAAACAATAGCGATGCCCCCAATTGGTAAGGCTAGGAGAACACCTATATTGCTGATAGAAATGAAAATAATATAACTTCTATGGTGGATAAACTAGAAGTGTTTAACAAAAATATGTATGCATCTACCCTATAACCCAGTAATAGGACTCGTAGGTATTTACTCTGAAGATGTACCTCCAACAAAATAAAAGTACATGTGTGTAAGTTTATTAATTGCCACACTATTTGTAACTAAAAAATCTTATAAACGTTCTAAATAGCCACACATAGTAAAGTGGTTGAATAGTGTAAAGTACATACATAAAATGATGGATTTTGACATATCAAAAGATTGATATGTCAACTTAGCTGGGCTGTGGAATCCAGTTGCTTGGTAAAACACTAGACAATATTTGCTTCTGAGGGTATTATTTTTTTAAATTTTGAATGTGATTAACATTTATAATAAACATAAATGAGAGCAGATTACCCTCCATAATGTGGGTGGGCCTTATCTAATGAGTTGAAGGCTTTGAGAGCAAAGATTTCTGAAAAGAATGGGATTCTTCCTCAAATTGCAACATGGAAGTTCTGCATACATTTCTAGGCTGATGTTCTTCACTGCAGATGTGTGACTCAAGACTACAGCAATAATTTTTTTTTTTTTTTGAGATGGACTTTTGCTCTTGTTGCCCAAGCTGGAGTGCAATGGCACTATCTTGGCTCACTGCAACTTCCACCTCCTGGGTTCAAGTGATTCTCCTGGCTCAGCCTCACAAATAGCTGGGATTACAGGCACAAGTCACCATGCCTAATTTTTTGTATTTTTAGTAGAAATGGGGTTTCACCATGTTAGCCAGGCTGGTCTTGAACTCCTGACCTCAGGTGATCCACCTGCCTTGGCCTCCCAAAGTGTTCGGATTATAGGTGTGAGCCACTGTGCTTGGCAATAATTCTTACCTGAATTTTCGGCCTGCCCATGCCCATCTGCACTATGGTTTTCAGACTTACCAGCTACCTCCACAATTGCATAGCCAATTTTCTCTTTTTGTTTCTGATTATCTGTTTCTTTCTCTCTCTCTCTCTTTCTCCACACACACACACGTATATGTATATACAAATATATATATATATATATATACACACACACACATATTTTGCTTGAGAACTCTGACTAATGCAAGTATTATACAATTCTGAATAAAAGAGAGAAGAATCTCTATGAAATAGTGTGGGTTGATTTCCAGGATATATTCTTAAGTTAGAATGACTTTTGGAAACATGATAATTTTTATATATTCAAAAAGTGAAATTAATGAAAGATAAGGAGAAATCTCACATTTGAATACAAACGGAGAAATATATGACCCTAAGTTTATTGATTATAATTACACCAGCAGCAGGAGGAATGACTAGTCCGAGTATCTTTTGAATATAGGACTTTGACTATATATTCTCAATCAAAAGGGAAAACAAATGAAAAATCACTCTTAAACTCAATGTAATATGTGTGTTGTGCATGGGTGCACAGGTGGTATTGGAATGACAATTCTAAAACCATTTAATTGGCATAGAATTGAGTATCTCATTGTGAGAAGAAAGCGATAAGAATATGAAATGGTTGAAAGGCAAGGAAAACCCTCTAATTTGGGGAGACTTGTATCTTTTATTACTATCGGGGAAACCCAGCCCCCGATATTTCACATAGGTTCTTTTCTATTTCCCTAAGTGTCAGCTGGTCTGAGAAATAAAGGGAAAGAGTACAAAAGAGAGAAATTTTAAAGCTGGGTGTCCGGGGGAGACATCACATTTCGGCAGGTTCCATGATGCCCCCTGAACCGTAAAACCAAATTTTTATTAGCAATTTTCAAAAGGGAGGGAGTGTACAAATAGGGTGCGGGTCACAGAGATCACATGCTTCAAGAGCGACAAAAGATCACAAGGCAGGAGGTCAGGGTGAGATCACAAGGTCAAGGCAAAACTAGAATCACTAATGAACTTCCATGTCCAGCTGTGCACGCATTGTCATTGATAAACAAGTTTCAAGAGCAAAGAACCGATCTGACTAGAATTTGCCAGGCTGAAATTTCCTAGTTCTAGCAAGTCTGGGGGCGCTGCAGGAGACTAGGACGTGTTTCATCCCTATCTATATCTGCATAAGGCAGACACCCCCAGAGAGGCCATTTCAGAGGCCTCCTCTGGGAATGCATTCTTTTCCCAGGGCTGTTAATTATTAATATTCCTTACTGGGGAAAGAATTCAGCGATATTTCTCTTACCCATTTTTGGTAATAAGAGAAATATGGCTCTGTCCTGCCCGGCCCACAGGCAGCCAGCCTTTAAGGTTATCTCCCTTGTTCCCTGAACATCACTGTTATCGTGTTCTTTTTTCCAGGTGCCCACATTTCATATTGTTTAAACACACATGCCGTACGAACAATTTGTGCAGTTAACGCAATCATCACAGGGTCCTGAAGTGACATACAACCTCAGCTTACGAAGATGACAGGATTAAGAGATTAAAGTAAAGACAAGCATAGGAAATTATAAGAGTATTGACTGGGGAAGGGATAAATGTCCATGAAATCTTCACAATTTATGTTCTTCTGCCATGGCTTCAGCTGGTCCCTCCGTTCAGGGTTCCTGACTTCCTACAACATATTACAATTGTTAGTTTTCCCCAGCTGTATGTGCTAAAAGGCCTCAGAAACAATGAAACACCAATAGCAATAGCTGGATCTAACTTGTTTTCTGCTTTGTTTTTTGCTATTTCTATTATTGCACCATCTGTGAGAAACAGTTCCTCACCAGACATGGAATCTGCATGGTGCCTTGATCTTGGACTCTCCATTTTTCAGAACTTTGAGGAGTAAATTTTAATTGTTTATATACATTTCCCGGTCTGAGATATTTTGTTGTAATAGCACAAACTAAGACAGAAACTTGTGCTAAGAAGTGTGGTGCTGCTGCAACAAATACCTAAACTATGGAAGCAGCTTTGGAACTGGGTGATGAGGGCTGGGAGAGTTTGGGCAACAGGACAGAAAAAGCCTGCATTTGCATGAATGTATTGTGCCTTAGTCCATTTTTTGCTGCTATTACAGAATGCCTGTAATACCTGAGACTGGTTAGTTTATTATAAACAGATCTTTATTGGCCCATGGTTCTAGAGGTTGTGAAGTCCAAATTCAAGGACTAGCATCTAAGCTTCTAGGTAGGGCCTTGTGGCATCATCCCATAGTGGAAAGAAGAAGGGTGAGACAGCAAGAGAGGTTTGAACTCAACCTTCTATAAAGGCACCAATCCCACGCATGAGGGTGGAAACCTCATGGCCTACTCACCTTTCAAACATCTCACCTCTGAATAGCATTAAAATGACAAGTAAATTTCAACATGAGTTTTGTAGGAGACAAACATTCAAACCATAACAGACTGTAAGGAGTCATTCAGGTGAGGCTCAGAAGAAGAGAGCTGTGGAGAAAACTGCAATCATGTTTGAGATTATCTAAGTGATGTTGAACAGAATGTTAGTAGAAATATGGATAGAAAAGGCCATTCTGATGAAGTCTTCAATTGAAATGAGGAACATGACATTGGACAATGGAAGAAACGCCATCTTCCTTATAAAGTGGTAAAAAAAAATCTGACTAAGTTGTATTTATGCCCTCGTGCTTTATGGAAGGCAGAATTTAGCAGTGATAAACTAAATATTTGGTGGAAGAAATGTCTAAGCAAAGTGTTAAGGGTATGGTATGGCCTCTCTTCACCACTTACAGAAAAATATGAGAAGAGAGAAATGAATTAAAGGTCGAATTTATCATCAAAAGGGAAGAATATAAATTTAGACAATTCTCAGCCTTGCCAGGTTGTAACAAATGGCAGAGTGTGTTCAGGAAAGAACACTACAGATGTGGCCAAGCAACCCTTAGATAAGGAGATTAGTATAGATAGATGAAAGCCAGGTGCTGTGTATCAAGACAATGAAGGCACAACCCAAAGGCACATCAGAGATTATTGGGCTGCCACTTTCATTATAGAGCCAGAGTGCCCAGGCCTGGGGACAGAAGTGTGACCAAAGAGGTGCCTTAGGTAGCTGCTGGATGTCAATACCAGGCCACCTCCTGTCTTTTCTCTGTGCATTCTGGTGTATCGCTCCTTGGTCACCCCAGGTGTGGCTCAAGCAGGCGATGGTGGCTACTCTTTCACACAGGCAGTAAACTTTGATGGTGAACACTCCGTGCCAACTCTGCAGTTGCACCAAGTACAAGAGCTGTCGGGACATGGCCACCTTCACCCATATTTCAATGGATGCCCCAGAGATCCTCAGGGCCTAGTTAGATAACTGCCACAGGAGTGGGTTCAATGTCTAGTGGAGCTGGGGGTACAGGGCTACTACCACTGGGACCTCAGACTGTCAGAGCCACCAGTGTACAACTCCAGCTTTGGAGAGCTGCAGGCATGCAACTCCAACATATAAGAGCTGCTGATTGGCCTTCACCCAACAAAGCCATGAAGATGGGGCTGCTTGGAGCTTGAGGACTCAACCTCCACTGCAGTGTGTCCAAAAGGCAGGACATAAAGATGATTATTCTGGAGCCTTAAGATTTTATGTTGATTGCCTTGTGGGGTCTGGGGCTTACTTAGAGCCTTTTACCCTTTTCTTCCTTCCTACCACTGTCTTTTGAAATTGGAATATCTATCCTATGCCTGTCCCACCATTGCATTTTGCATATAATTTCTTTGATTTCATAGGTTTATAGCTGGAAAGCAGTTTGTCTCAGGATGAAGGAAACCTTAAGTCTCATCTATATCTGATTTAGATAATATTCAAATGCAACTCTGGACTTTAGCTGTTCCAGTTGGTAATGGAATAAGTTAAGACTGTTGGGGCTATTGGGATGAAACAAATGTATTTGTATGTAAGAAGGACAACAATGTTGGGGGACCAGGGATAAAATGTTATAGATTTCATGTTTGTGTCCCTTCAAAATTAATGTTGAAACTTAATCTTCAATGCAGTGAGAGTATTAAGGGGTGAGGCCTTTAGAAGGTGAGAAGGTCATGAGAGCAGAGTCCTTAAGAATAGAATAAGTGCTGGGCCAGGCGTGATGACTCACGCCTGTAATCCCAGCACTTTGGGAGGAAGAGGCGAGTGGATCACGAGGTCAAGAGTCCCGCCAACATGGTGAAACCCTGTCGCTACTAAAAATACAAAAATTAGCTGGGTGTGGTGGCACACACCTGTAGTCCCAGCTACTCGGGAGGCTGAGGCAAGAGAATCACTTGAACATGGGAGGCAGAAGTTGCAGTGAGCCAAGATTGTGACACTGCAGTACAACCTGGCGACAGAGAGAGACTCCATCTCAAAAATAATAATAATAGGATAAGTGCTCTTATAAAAGGGCTTGAAGGATTCAGTCAGTTTTTGCCAATTTGTCTCTTCCACCATGTGAGGACACAGAAAGTGCCATCTATGAGAAACAGATCCTCACCAGACATTGAATCTGCTGGCAGTCTGTTCTTGGACTCCTCAGCCTCCAGAACTGTAAGGAAAACATTTCACTTATTTATAAATTACCCAGTCTAAGGTATTAGCAAAAAACACAATTACTTTTGAACCAACCTAGTATTTTGTTATAGCAGCCCAAAAATGGATTGAGAAAGTTTCTAAATACCATTCTGTGCCAAGGAAGACCAGGGCTCATTGGTGATATTCTTGACACCAGGGACAGGGATAATATAAGATGTGCCCATAAGAAAGTGTACATAAAAATTAAAATTGAAAAATTAAATGCATTTTAAAAGACACAGAAATCAGCATGAAAAATCTTCCAACTGGTCAAATTTGTGGGGGATAATAAACGTGAAAAAAATCAGAATTGTAATATATGATAACTCATTTAATAAAGTAAAATCCCACAACTCCGAACTGATAACAACAACAACAAAAACAAACAATGAGGCCGGGCGTGGTGGCTCAAGCCTGTAATCCCAGCACTTTGGGAGGCCGAGACGGGCGGATCACGAGGTCAGGAGATTGAGACCATCCTGGCTAACACGGTGAAACCCCGTCTCTACTAAAAAAATACAAAAAAACTAGCCGGGCGAGGTGGCGGTGCCTGTAGTCCCAGCTACTCGGGAGGCTGAGGCAGGAGAATGGTGTGAACCCGGGAGGCGGAGCTTGCAGTGAGCCGAGATCCCGCCACTGCACTCCAGCCTGGGCGACAGAGCAAGACTCTGTCTCAAAAACAACAACAACAACAACAACAAACAACGAAACAAATCAATAAATGTACAGACGACATGATATATTTAGGCACTCATCATTTGGCAACCATTATGGAAATAATTATTTTAGGTAAGGATCAGCAATGGATACTGAAGTTACTGAATATAATTTGATAAGAAAAAAATTCATATAATTTCACAGTATCTTCTCACATGTCGTTTATTATTTGTAAGTAGAGGGCAGTTTTTTGGACATCATCTAATCAAAGGGTTGAAAGCAGCATCAATAATAGGACAAAATTGTGTCATATCCTTTCTGTCATGATGTACTAAGGGTAAGATGTCACCTGTATGTATCCTACAGCATATGCATGACCCGAATGTAATTATGAGGCTACATCAGGCAAACTAAATTTGAGAAAATTCTAAAGAAGTCTTGGCCTATGTTCTTGGAAACTGTCAATAAGGGGAAAGAAAGGTTAAGAGACGTGTGTGGATTAAAGGAGAACTGAATCTTGAAAAAGGTAGGGGAGGCATGTGTTCGGGGACATTCCTGTGACAATTTTCAACATTTAAATATAGACTATGTCTTAGAAAATAATATATTAATGTTATGTTTCCTGCATTTGATTATTTAAGGAGAATATTCTTTTTTTTTTTTTTTTTTTTTTAAGAGAATACATACTGAAATACTGAATTATTTAGCGGTAAAGGGGCACGACATCAGCAACTTACTCCTAAATGGTTCAAAAAATAGATTCTTTGGCCAGGCGTGGTGGCTCATGCCTGTAATCCCAGCACTTTGGGAGGCCGAAGCATAGGCGGATCACAAGGTCAGGAGATCGAGACCATCCTGGCTAACATGATGAAACCCCGTCTCTACTAAAAATATAAAAAATTAGCCGGGCATGGTGGTGGGTGCCTGTAGTCCCAGCTACTCGGGAGGCTGAGGCAGGAGAATGGTGTGAACCCGGGAGGCGGAGCTTGCAGTGAGCCGAGATCGCGCCACTGCACTCCAGCCTGGGCTACTGAGCGAGACTCCGTCTCAAAAAAAAAAAAAGTCCTGCATATATACAGACATATATGCATATATACATATACACACACACGGTAGTGTGTAAGAGTGAGAAAGCAAATGTGTAAAAATGTTTTTAATTGGTGAATTGGATTGAAGGGTAACCTGGAGATATTTTTTGCTATTCTTGCAACACTTCTGTAAGTTTCAAATTATTTCAGTTTAAAAAGGGAAAAATATCACAGGCATATGTACTTTCCTTAATTGTCTGAAAATACCAGACACTGTTATGTTTATTACATTAAACATAACAAAAAATGGAAGGAAGGGAGTAGGAGACGTATACCTGATTATCTTCTGTGATGGAGTCATTTCCAGTTGATGACCTTACATGGAGAGATGCAAGCAGGAACTAGAGGAGCAGGTAGCTACACACAGAGGACTCCAGACAGTGGGACTGTGAGTGAGGAAGGTTAGAACAGAAGCCAACACTTTCCATTTTGAATTCTTCTGTACAGTGTTTAATTTAGTAGTGTCAAAATATGTGTATGTGTTACTCGAATAAAAAACAAAATGGCCAAAACATTCCCACTATTATAGAATAATATGTGAGTAGTACAAGGATCTCCCTGCAATGCTGTCAGCCTACAAAAAAGGGCAATACATTTTAACAAAAGGACGACTTGTCAGTTTCATCAGAAAAGTAGTCCAAGGTGGTAAAAACTTAGTCAAATAGGTAATTCGATGTCATTGGGTTTTATTTTTTATTTTTTATTTGGTAATGTTGCTGGTCAATTAGAGAGAATTCTGGGAAGAATTGTGCAGTCAATAAGAGTCCTTATTGATTTTTAAAATTTGCCATTGTTCTTTTCCTTCTCCTTTAAAGAGTATCACCTCTCCCCCTCCTTCTGGAGTCCAAGTGTTCAAGGGCAGCCCCTCTTTCTTTTTTTTTCTCTGGTTTTATTTTTCAGATCACTCGTCTCTGCTTTATCTTATTATTCCTGACAGCTACTCTCACTAAAACATCTTCCTCCCAGCGAATTCCTGCTTCTTTCCCTAAAACTTTAAATCCTTTGATGTATGTAACAGATACTTTATTTTTTTTCAACAGCTTTAGTGGTGGTACAATTGGTTTTTGGTTATATAGATGAATTGTATAGTAGTAAAGTCAGGGATTTCAGTGCACCTGTCACCCGAGTAGTGTATGTTGTACTCAATAGGTAGATTTTTTTCATTCCTCATTCCCTTCCACTGTCCCCCTTTCTGAGTCTCCAATGTCCATACACTACTCTGTATGCCTTTGCATTACCATAGCTTAGCTCCCACTTATAAGTGAGAACATGCAGTGTGTGGTTTTTGATTCCGGTGTTACTTCATTTAGAATAATTGGCCTTCAGTTCCAACCACGTTGCTGCAAAAGACATTATTTCATTCTTTTTTATGGCTGAATAGTATTCCATGAGGGATGTGTGTGTGTGTGTGTGTGTGTGTGTATGTGTGTATGTATATGTATATGTTGCATTTCTTTATCCATTCACCAGTTATCAGTTGGTGGGCACTTAAGTGACTCCATATCTTTGCACCTGTGAATTGTCCTGTGATAAACATATGGGTGCAGCTGTCTTTTTGATATAATGATTTTTTTCCTTTGGGTGGATACCCAGTAGTGAGGTTGCTGGATCAAAAAGTAGATCTATTTTATTTATTTGAGAAATCGCCATACAGTTTTTCATAGAGGTTGTACTAATTTACATTCCCGTTAGCAGTGTATAAGTATTCCCTGTTTACACATCCATGCCAACATGTATTGTTTTTTGACTTTTAAAAAGTGGCCATTTTGGTTGGGGTAAGATAGCATCTCATTATGGTTTTAATTTGCATTCTGTGATGATTAGTGATGTTGAGCATTTTTTCATGTTTGTTGGCCATTTGTATATCTTCTTTTGAGAAATGTCTATGTCATTTGCTGATTTTTTAAGGAGACTATTTGTTTGTTTTTCCTTGCTAATTTGAGTTCCTTTTAAATTCTGGATATTAGTCCTTTGTCAGATGCCTAGCTTGCAAACATTGCAACCCATTCTGTAGGTTATCTGTTACTGTGATAATTACTTATTTTGTTGTCCAGAAGCTTTTTAGTTTAATTAGGTCCCACTTATTTCGTTTTGTTTTTGTTGCAGTTGCTCTTAGGGTCTTATTAATAAATTATTTGTCTAGGCAAATGTCCAGAAGAGGTTTTCCTAGGTTTCCTTGTAGAATTTTTATGGTTTCAGGTCTTGGACTTAAGTATTTAATTTATCTTGAGTTAATGTTTGTGTAAGTGAGAGATAGGGATCCAGTTTCCTTCTTCTACATGTGGCTATCCAATTTTGCCAGCACTATTTATTGAGTAGGGTGCCCTTTCCTCAGTTTAGATTTTTGCATGCTTTGTTGAAGATCAGTTGGTTGTAAGTATTTGGCTTTGTTTCTGCGTTCTGTATTCTGTTATATTGGCGTATGTGTCTTTTTATACCAGTACCATGATGGTTTGGTTACTATAGCCTTGTAGCACAATTTGAAATCAGATAATGTGATGTCTCTGGATTTGTTCCTTTTGCTTTGGATTATGCTGGGCATTCAGGCTCTAATCTTATAAAAATTATGGGATGTTGATAGGAATTTCATTGAATCTGTAGATTGCTTTGAGCAGTATGGTCATTTTCCTGATATTGATTCTTCCAATCCATGAGCATGGGATGTATTTCCATTTGTTTGCATCATCTGATTTATTTCAGCAGTGTTTTGAAGTTCTTTATAGACCTTTCACCTCCTTGGTTAAGTATATTACTAGGTATTTGATTTTTTTTTGTAGCTCTTCTAATAAAAAGGACTGAGTTCTTACTTTGATTCTCAACTTTTTTGTTGTTGGTGTATATCAGTGCTACTAAATTGTGTACATTGAGTTTGTAATCTGAGAATTACTGAATTCGTTTTTGGAAGAGTCTTTAGAGCTTTCTAGGTAGAAGATAATACCACTGGTGGAGAAAATTTGATTTCCTATTTTCCCATTTGGATGCCCTTTATTTCTTTCTCTTGCCTGATTGTTCTGGCTAGGACTTTCTGTACTATGTTGAATAGAAGTGGTGAAAGTAGGTATCCTTGTTTTAGTAACAATATATTCTACGTTTGAAAAATACTATAAGAGTAGATTTTAGGTGTTCTCACCAGAAAAAATGATATCTACTTGGTAACTCATATATTAATTAGCTCAATTTAGTCATTTTATAACATCTATATATCTCAAAACATTACATTGTAAATTATAAATACATATAATTTTACTTGTCATTTTAAAATGAAGTAAAATGTTAAAAAAGACTACCCTAGAAGAGAAGATTCAGTATAAAAGAGAGGTCCAAGATACAAATTGTACTTATATATGCATAATAGCTAATTGCAATAGCTTCTCCTTTAATTTCTTACATGTGAATATTTTGTTCACTAGACAAGAGTTAACTATTATTTAAATGTGTCAAGTACTGGGTTCTCTCTCTCATTTTATTGAAAGTCTATTTGGCTCAGTTATTACAAGTATATATATATAACTTCTCAACTATGTTTTACTTTCTTCTTTCAACTTCAAAAATTTAAGAGATCTGATTAGTACAGAAGTTACCTTCAGATCATTAGAGAATCCTTACTGACAATGATAAACAAGACCATTTTGACATAACAACACTGAATCAATTGTTTTCTAGTACCTTACCGGTTGGCCTCCCCATTGCTCCCTTCCTGGCTGTTATAGGTGGGTTTGTAAAACAACCTTCTTCTAAATTCTACTATTGACTGAATGTAATTTGCTGAGAAGCAAAATAATAATAATAACTAAACAAAAATCCCTTCATATTTAGACTTTGCTTTTGACAGACTTACGCAGCATCTTTCTGTTGTCCATTGAATACATATTGTATGTATTTTCTTGTCATAATCACTAATGTGTGTTGGAACAAGAAGGTACAATAGGAAAAAAGGGTGAGAGTATTTTACATTTTTAAAATTCAATAGTATGGATATATAAATAGAAATTCAATTAGTGTGATATACTAATAGAAAAGTACACAAATGATCATTGTATAGATCAATGATTTTTCAAAACCAAACATATCCTTGTAACCAACACCTATACCAAAAAACAGAGGTTCCTACTTGCTCTCTCCCAGTTGTTACATCTTCCCTAAAACAAAAAGTTTCATTGACTTGTAAAATCATAAAATAGTTTTTCCTGTGTTTGAACCTTACAGAAATAGAATCACAGGGTATATATTCATGCTTGTCTGCTTTCTTTTACTCAACCATGTGTTTGTGAGACCATATTTATATTTGTGAAAAAAATACAACGTTTATGGAACCAGGTTATTTTGTACATTCATCTTCAACAATTGCCTGTTGTATAAATGTACCACAGTATACCACAACATTATATTAGTGCATCTATAAACATTTTTCTTTATGTCTTATGGCTAATAGATGTACACAACGTGTGTGGAAATGTGTGCAGAAGTAAACTCTGTGTTATCGGGTGTATTTGGTAGGTTCAGCTTGAGTAGTGAATACCAAAGTCTGGTGCAAAATCATTGACCAATTTCCATATCCCCATAGTGTAATAGTGTATAATAGTTCTAATTCCACTTCCTTGCCAAAATTTAGTATAGGTTGTCTTTGTCATTTAAGTTATTCTGGTGGGAACACAGTAGCAATTAACCTGATTTTAATTTGTACTTTTCTGGTTACTAATGAAATTGAGCACATTTTCATGTATTTATTGACCATTTGGATATCTGTTTCTGTGAAATGAAATCTATTAATTTGTTGTCTGATTTTTTTGGTTTTAATTTGGGGTTTTTAATATATAGTGAATATACATTCTTTGTTGTCTGTAAATACAGTAAATCTCTTATTCCATTTTGGGGCTTGCTTTTAAAATTCTCTTAGTGGTGTCTTTGATAGAGAGAGTCTGTTAGTTTTAATACATTATACCTTATATCTCTTTAAATTAATGATTAGTCCTTTTTGTATCTAGTTTAATAAATCATTCTCTAAGCACAGGTACTTTTTTATACTCTTTTCTAATATCTTTATACTTTTTCATTTTCATATTTTTAAAATTCCACTGATTCTCTATTTAGTGTGAGGTAGGTAGCAATATGATATTCAGTTGCCCTAGCACCATTTATTAAAAAGACCATCCTTTCCTAGCCACATGAAAAGGTCACCTTTGTCATTGAAAAACTATTCAAACATATGTAGGTTTTTCTTTTCCTGTCTACTCTTTGTCATTATTCAATTTGTCAGCACCTTCAATAGTATCACATGGTCTTAATTCCAGTGGTTTTATTATAATTTTGGACATGTGGTATTGTATGTTCTCCTCTTTTTATTCATGTTTGGCTTTTCTAATATTAGTCTTTAGAACTCTCATTAAAATTTAAATTGTCAACATTTACGGTCAGAAAAAAACTGCTACAATTTTGAGTGTCACTGAATTGAATCTGCATATCAATTAAGGAGAATTGACATCTTGAAAATTTTGAGTTATCATGTTCGTAAACATAAAATGTCTTTCCTTTGATTTATATCTTCTTTAATTTCTCTCAAATAAAAACTGGAATCTTATTTACATTTTTTGAGTGTGCACCACTTAGAAATGGTGTGGGGTGGTAGAGACTCAAAAAGACACAATGAAAACACGGTCACTGTATAGTATATCTACTAATGTGGACATTTTAGATGAAACTTTCAGCTTTTTGTCTTCTCTGGTAAGATAAGGGGGAAAATATTCCACAGACTTTTAGGCAGGTGATTCTGGGTACAGGGCAGCGTGGGAAGCACTAGAAATCAGTCTCCTCAACCAACAACAGTTTCACTGACGGATCAGTTTTCTCACCCAACAACAATTTCACTGACAAACTCTCTACTGCGTAACTATTTTGGAATTCTGGAGTTCATTGAAAACTTGCAAATCCCCTGGGATGGCTTGACTGGTAAACTGTAGCGTAAGTCAATTTCAGTTTAGAGATTATTTGAAGAAATAATGGTTTTATGGGATGAATAGAGACCTGGAGACAGATGGTGGTGATGGCTGCACAACCATATGAGTATATGTAGTATCACTGAATGATGCACTTAAAAATGGTTAAGATGGTAAGTTTTATAATATATTTTACCACATATATAATGTATTTTACCACAATTTTAAAAATTGAAAAAAAGACCCAGAATAAATAGCTGACTCAGTTATCATTTCTTTTTAAACTTGAAGACATGATTTTAATACTTATAATTCCACTTGTAGCCATGGAGAAAAATATTAGATAATATGCAATATTACCAATATCATCTAATTTGAAACATCAGAGAACATTCATTATTGATCTAAAAGTTAATGCTTTCAAAACAAATAGGAAGAAAGAAGTACGAAAATCTCAAGGCATTGATTATGATATCATATATAATTGATTCTGAAATCATGCTGGTTCATATTTTATCATTTCTCAAAATGAGATTTACAATGAGTGACATCTTAAAATCGGTGTTTTTTCAGTGGCATAATTTACATTGTCTAAAATGGGTGAAACTAGATACTTGTTCTTGGTGGTGTCTATAGATAATTGCAACCACTTGATATTTTAAATAACAAATGACTTTAGAGCAAGTGAGGAGGTACTATGCATGCTAGAAGTTGTTTTGCACCCTTCCAATTGATCTTCACATAAAAGCAAGAAAGTGCCAGCATCGGCATCTTCAGAATGTGTGTCAATGGCTTGGAAGAAAATATCAGAGATAATACTGGAACATTCTTTTAAGAAATGCTACATCACCAATGTTCTTAAGGTCAAAAACAAACAAACTTTAATGACTCTGTGCCAGAAACAGATTCTGAATACATTTATTTAGAATGAAAAGTATTTTAGAAAACCTTTAATAAATTTATTTACATACATTTTTATGTTACATAAATTCTGGTATGTTAGATAATAAAATGCTTAAGTAAGTCTAAAATTATGTTTCATTAAAATAAGTTATGAAAGCATTTTGTAATAGTTTAACAGGCAGTGATGTTTTCTTAATGGTACAAAATCCAGTGATGTATCTTAAAACTGAGGCATTTGTGGCTTCAGTGAAGTATGGCATAAAAAAATCCCTAAAATGCAATATAAAGAGGAGATATGGATAAAATGAGGGATATTATAAAATATATATATAAATGTACATATATACATGTGTAAGTAACTAATAATTTATAATTTTTAGAAAAATAGTCATCATTTATTATTAAGTATATTTTATGACTCATTGAAAGGATAAGAACAAGAGAAAAATGTTTGAATAGTCTTATTTCAAAAGTCAGCATTTGAATATACTGTATTTTAAAATATCCTTTTATCTTCTTGAAATCATTTTGGTGCATATTAGGAGACATTTATATCTGGAGAAAAATATAAAACTTGTAAATATGTCATTTTATAAAGAGGCACTAAATATTTTAATCTGTTTCATATCTGTTGGCAATAGATACAAGTAATATTAACAAAAGAAGATGTTAATAAAACTTTCCGTCATTAGGTTAAGCTGTACTAAGCTCTGAAAGAAAATATCGCCATGTTTTTCATGCTGTTTTTTATGACCCTTGTGGTGCAATAAGATGATTGTTTCTAAGCAGCAGTGTTAAACGGAATAAGAGTAATTATTATTGACACATAATGTAATTATCAATAATGTATTGGGTTCAAATGAAGAGGAGCATTTTAATCTTCACATGAAGCGATTGATGTGTTTAGCTCCCATTTGTGTTAATGGCAAGCATTCCCATGAATCTCAGTGTCAACAGAAGAGAAATGTACTGTAAAGGATGCTCATCAGAAATTCAAGCTGTTTTATTTAGCAGAAAGAACAGAGCTTCCTGCGAAAGATCTATTTTTTTTAAATGAAAAGCAATTTCTACTCCATAGAGCATAACCAAAGACTCCCTGCCCTTCTGAATATCTCCCGTGTACTGTTTTCGACTAAAGAGGATCTGATTCCTTTCAGGCTTTCTGTGATTTGAAGTAAAATTTCTTTTGGAAGAAATAAATCATTTGTGCAGAATTGTTTTCAAATAATGTGCTTGGTGAAGACTCCAAAATCTTCTACTAAATATATATCAAAAGGAGATACGGATACGGCATCGTCTTTACATCCAAGAAAACCATTTCCTCTTTTCCTCCATTTGTTTTCTGATGGAAATAAAAGACTATTTACTTTCCCCACATTCAGATGAGGATGTAAGATCACAGGCATTAGGATAAAAATTGTGAGTTTCCAGATGTCCTCCTTGATGTAATTTTCATAAAATCAAATTTTCACTCAAGATATTTTCTATCGTAAAAGCAATAAAACATCAATAATTTAGGAAAAGCCATATCCAAGTTGACTTAGCTTTGAATTCAAGCAAATATTAAACAGCTTGATTCATTTTAATTATTTACTACTGTTTGAATAATCTTCAAATATAAAAACGACACTAAAACAGCGTCCTATCTTGAGATCCTTTAGGGAACTATTTTTGAATAGATTAAAATTATTTGTAATAAACATGTAGTTTGCCTTTAAGTAAAACAAAGCTTTTAAAGTATCCCCAAATATTGGTAAATTAAATTATGGCATATTTAAGCAACAAAATACTAAAAAATAACGTTGTAAAAGAATATTTAATATCTTGGGAAAGGATTTATACCCTTCATTGAAGGAGAGTACAAGTTAATGTACAAAATAGAGCCTTAAATACGTAACGTCAGTACACATATTTATATAATTATTTCTGTCATTAGGAATATAGAGAGACTTATAAAGGGGGACAACTTAAAGCACAACAAGCTGTTAAAAGTTCCTATTGTGGCATGGTAGGATTACAGGTCATTTCTATTTTGTTTTCATGCTTTTTTGCAGTATATAAACATCTTACAATTAGTAGCTACTACTACTACTGTAATCATAAAAAAGAATGCCTTAAAATAATCTAGTGCAGGTGAAGTACAGACTGAACTATTACTTACAAATATAATATGTGTATATATGTAATATATAATATATACACAATATATAATATATATTATATATAAATATATATATATATTTTATATATATATATATTTTTTGAGATGCAGTCTCGCTCTGTCACCCAGGACGGAGTGCAGTGGCGTGATCTCAGCTCACCGTAACCTCTACCTCCCAGGTTCAAACGATTCTCCTGTGTCAGCCTTCTGAGTAGCTGGGATTACAGGCATGCGCCACCATGCCCAGTTAATTTTTATATTTTTAGTAGAGATGGGGTTTCACTGTGTTGGTGAGGCTGATCTTGAACTCCTGACCTCGTGATCTGCCCGCCTCAGCCTCCCAAAATTCTGGGATTAGAGGCGCGAGCCACCGTGCCCAGCCACAAATATAATATATTTTACTGGTATAATTTTATCAAACATAGAAGAAACTTAATTTTTATATCTGGTAATTCTCATCCAAATGATCACATTTCAATTAATCAACTTTCAAATAAAGTTGCAATATTATTGCTTTGCTTTTGAATTTAAAAGTTTCCAGTTAATATTAGGTAACATAATTGCATTATATAATATTAGATATAAGAGTCTCCAAATGTTTTGAGAAATATAAATACAACCTTGGAAACTCTTTGAAGTAAGCCATGTTACTCACCTATTTATTAAGCAGTCCAAATGGAAGGACAGAGATTAATTGATTTCTTCCTAAGATTAGATGGAGAGTTTAGCTTGCAAGGATATTTTGTTTTTCTTCCCTTTGGGAGATGTTTTAAGCTGATTAGTGAAACTACAATATCAACATAATAACGTCTGTCAGAAATCTTGATGAAATCTTTTTTAAAGACTTAAGGTACATGTCTTTATTATCTTTGCAAGTCTGAGAATATGACTAGTCATAAAAATATAATTGTTAGGATATGTTTTTGACTTTGGGTTGGCTAGAAAATTTGCTTATTTAAACTATGAAATGTCATACTTTTCCAATAATTTCTTAAATATATATTTGAAAACATGCATAAATGAAAATAGAAAATTATGTTTGCAGTGGCTACTAGCCAGGAGCAAATCTCTTTGCTTAAGAAAAAAGAAACATTGAGGATGGAGAGTATAGATTCATATCTCTAATGAATTAAATGAGATTAAAAAGAAAGGTGGGGCAATAAATATTTCAAGTAATTCTAATAGTGCCAAGTGAACACAAATATGGAACTGAAATTTGAATTTTTTTCCAGAGCACTATTTTGATTCTAGATCACGTGAGGGTGTGGTAAGAAGGAAAATTTTACACAGAGCCAGATTTATTCATCAAAATGAGAGAAGGGCAGAATTGTGGAGAAAACAGTTGTGCAAAACTGTAGGACAAATATCTAAAAGAACTTCAGATGAATTTTAGATATAATATTGTGGAAAAAAATGCTGGACCAGAAATTGGAAGATGGACTAACGATATATATCTGCAATGCTATTTTTGGAACTAATGGAAGATGGACTAATGATATATATCTGCAATGCTATTTTTGGAACTAATTTTTTCTTGCCTATGAAATAGTGGTTAGAAGAACTATTTTCCATTTAAAATGATATAATTGCATAAAATAATCATTGTCTTTTGTTTTTCTACATGTAACTCAGGAGTAAATTTGCCCTATGTTCAAAATTGCATACTGGATACATTTTAGATTGTCTTTCCTTAAAGATTCATTGTAACATGTAGCATGAGACAAAATTGATCTTCAGTTCAATTTACCATCATAGGATAAAACTATTTCTCACTTAGTGCTATGTGGGTTTGGAAAAGACCTTGTAGTGACCCAACATATTTTCTACAAGATTGATGTGTTGTCATATTGCTTAATGAAAAGAGTATTCTTTTGTGCTGTAATTTCAAAGGCCAGGAAATTCATGAACAATTGAAATAGGAAGATGTCATAATTATAATATGCATAGCAATGGGGAATAAGATCCTATTTTATCAAAACCACCACGAGATCTGTTCCTTTCAAGTTATGTTTATTGGTTGACTTTTATAAACCACACAATATATTGGCTTGGAAGACGCAAGAGTTAGTTCACTATCAAATAGAGAGGAACACACAAGGTACATCGCCTATGTGCATTTATCTCTTCTCTCTACCAGAACATCAATGAAATGGACAAAGAAAATGGGATCAAAGGCAATAGTGGATAGAACATCTGAACATGTTTGACAGATAGGAGTCAGAGCAGAATTAATTGCGGAACAGAAGACAGCACTGCAGAGGGACACATTAGTGAGAATCAGCAAAGTTTCATGTTGAGGACTCCAGGCACAGTTGAAGACAGGGCTGAACTCCAAGAATGAAAATAGGAAGATTAAGAGAAACTTCATACACTGAATTCTGATACTTCCAGCTAGCCAAGTCCCCTGCAGAGATTAAAATATTATTCTTTCAGTCTCTGGTATAAAGACTGCTTTAAGGTGAGGATGACAAGTCTGCAAGGTGTGTCCTTCTACAGAATTTCTAATCATGTGTTTAGGGGTCTTGTTCTTATATATGTAAAAACAGCAAAACTATCATCAGACTTTTGGAAAAAACTTCTATGATGGAAGAGAAAACAAAGCACAGACAACACAAACAGAAACAAGGTGTGTGATGAGAAAAAGTTATTTTAGGGAGCAGATAAAAGAACATTTAAAAATATAATTAGTAACTTCAGATAGGCAAAGATATTATATCCTGAAAATAAAGATTAAAAAGAGCAATTAAAGAACAAGATGGGAAAAGTCAGAAATGTTAAATGACAAGGACTCAAGAGGTTTAACAAACAAAATGAAGTCAATATTTTAAAACAAAGAAATAATGTTTTTAAAAAAGAAAAATAACAGAGGGAAGGCATGAAAAATATGAGGCTTATTTAGTCTTTAAGTCTTCTAAATCTGCGGTTTACTTAATGAGAATTAGAAAAAAACTGATACAGCAGAAGCAGAAGGGAAAGAATTATAAATAAAGCAAGCACAAACAAGTATTGCCTTGGTTTAATCCCCTCTTCTGCGAACCATATCCTTCAATGGTACATAAAAGGTAATTGTTAAGTCCTTGTTTTTGTCAAAATGTGTCTTTCTTCTATATTCACAGTTGATTGATGAAATTTAAGGTTTAGATGTCTAGGCCATAGATAATTTCCCTCAGAATTTTAAATGTTTGTTCCCACAATCTTCTATTATTGAGTGTTACTGTTGGGGGAAAAAATAGAGGATGCAAAAACAGAGTTCAACAAGGAAGAGAGGCACCAGAACTTCCCACAGTGAAAGCTGTCCACAGGCTTTTATAGAAAACAGGCTACTTGGAACCAGGCGGACAGAGAGCTGAGGGAGGGAGCTCAGGGTGGTCTCCTGGGAGAGAGGAAGACAGGGTATTTCTTGAATAACAACCTTCAGAACGTTGTTGAAGATTGACACATCTGTTGGTGCTTTTAAGAAAAAAGAAACAACCTACACAAACAAACAACATAATAAAAATAATTGGTATAAGAGTAGATTTTAAGTGTTTGCACCACAAAATGATAAGCTTGTGAGAGAATGCATATCTTAATTACCTAGATTTAGCCATTCCACAGTGTGTGTGTATGTTCAGGTGTATATATTTCAAAACATCATGTTGTACACTCAATGTATACATTTTTTATCTCTCAATTTAAAAATAACAAAACATAATGAAATAATTGGTATGAACGTCTTGAAAAACAAAAATTTATATGAGAGAGGGAACGTTAAACAGATTTTAGTTTGTTTTCTGAAAGAGGAGTGGGACTTTTTGGAAGAGGAATAGATAGTAAGCAAAGCAGATAAAATTATTATTAACTACAGGTAAAGTAACAGAAGTGGTGTATGGATAGCAAGAATATGATCATGGAAAATTACTTCAATTTGACTGGGCACAGTGGCTCATACCTGTAATCCTCGCACCCAGGTTAGAATTGCTTGAGGCCAGGAGTTCGAGACCAGCTTGGGTAACACAGTGAGAATTTGTCTCTACAAAAAAACAAACACTAAAAACTAATCTGGTATGGTGGTGGTGTATGCCTGAAGTCCCAGCTAATCAGGAGGCTGAGGTAGTAGGATCCCTTAAGCCCAGTTTAAAGCTGCAGTGAGCTATAATCAGATTACACCACTGCACTCCAGCCTGGGTGGCAGAGTGAGACCCTTTCTCTTAAAAAAATAATAAAGAAATCATTCAGCTTGGGACACCCTTTGCATAGTCATAAATTATAAAAACAAACTTGGTTTAGTAAAGATTTGCGACATAAAAACATTAGAAGAGAAGGGAATCAAGGAAGTGTGTGTGGTTATACTTAACACAGATACATTCTCAACTACAAGAAACTTAGGAGATACTATATGAGTTTCATAAACAAAGAAATGTCAGCATATGCATATTATTTAGAAAAAAAACAAAAGAATTGAATTTGCTGCCTCTGGATATCAGACTTGGAGATTAAGGAGGAGGGAAAAGAAAACTATGTTTTATATGATACATTCATATAAAATATGTACCTCCATAGCTAACAAAAATTAACTTTCAATAAAATAAATTTTATTTTTACGTATGTATGTATGTATGTACGTATGTTTTCAGTATGAATTACATGATTCAAGAATTGCAGAACATACACTAAAAAAAAAAAAAGCTAAACAGAAGGGTGTGCTTAGTATCTGGAAACCACTATAGTAGCAGAAGAGACATTATTGAAAGCATTGAAAAAAAATAGTGACAGTATACGATTTATATTTTAGCTTCTCTAGTCTTTTATTATGGAAGCACTCACTGTTTTGACTTCTATGATATGTCATTCTCACGGTATCACTTTCCTCAAGTGCTTTTCCAACTTTTTTTTCTATTCTCATTCTAAACTTTAATACTAAAGTCTCTCATATTTTAGTACTAAGTGCTTTTTTTACTTAAATTTTTTTAAAAAATTTTACATTAAGGGTATCCATGGGCAAGTTTGTTACAAAGGTATATTACATGATGTTGACATTTGAGTTTCTATTAATCCCCTCATCCAGATAGTGAACATAGTTCCCAAGGAAAAGTTTTTCATCCCTTTATCCCCCATTTCCCTTCCCCCTTTGGAAATCCTTAGTTTCTATTGTTCCCATCTTTATGTCTGTCCATACCCAATATTTAGTTCCTACATATTTGTTTTTCTGTTTCTGCATTAATTGGCTTAAGATAATGGCCCCCAGCTGCATCCATGTTGCTTCAAAGGTCTTGATTTCATTTTTAATGGCCGTGTAATACTCTATGGTGTAAATGTACCACATTTTCTTTCAGCCACTGCTGATGGGCGCAAAAGTTGGTTCCATGTTTTGGTCATTATGAATCGTGCTGTGATAAACATATCATGCAAGTGCAGGTGTCTTTTTGGTAGAACAATTTCTTTTGGGTTTAGATACCCAGTGATAAGACTAAGCTGGGTCCTAAAACCTTTTCTCTTTTCATTCCAAGCCCTTTTTTGAACTGACTACATGGACACTTAGAACATTAAGAAATAGCTGTGCTGTGAACTGACCAGTGATGTCTCCAGTTCAGAACTCTCTTCTAGGTTCAGCACCTGTGTATGCAACTGTTTATTTGACATCTTCATGTGAATGTATCTAACGTATCTCACTATTGCCATGTCCAAAACTGAACTCATGCCATTTACCCCACCACCAAGTTTTCTTCAGAGGTTTCAGTTCTCAGTGAATGCTACCTCTACCACATTGTACCTCAAGCAAAAAAGTGGGAATTTTCTTTGAGAAATGTTTGTCCCTTTCTTTCTGTAATGAATCTATCACTGTTGATTTTCCATTTTAAATATCTCTTCAGTGGATATATTAGTCAGTTTCATGCTGCTGATAAAGACATACCCAAGACTGGGTAATTTATAAAGAAAAAGAGGTTTAATGGACTCACAGTTCCACGTGGCTGGGGAGGCATCACAATCATGGTGAAAGGTGAAAGGCACGTCTTACATGGTGGTGGCAAGAGAGAATGAGAGAGAAATGAAAACAGAAACCCCTTGTAAAACCATCAGATCTTGTGAGACTTATTCACTACCATAAGAACAGTATGGGGGAAACCATTCCCATGATCCAATTATCCCCTACTGGGTCCCTCCCACAATACATGGGAATTATGCGAGCTACAATTCAAGATGAGGTTTGGGTGGGGACACAGCCAAATCATATCAGATAGATATCAAAAATAGATATCTTTTCTCTATATCTACTTGCCTTGCCTTATTTCAAGTGTAGATAAATACAAAAGCTAAGTGTTTTACTTGAAATCAAAACTGACTAGAATAAGAACAGTGGAGCAGGAAGGTGATTTGGGAGTTAAAGGAAAGTTGACAGGCCTTGAAATCACCATTGAGGCTGGGCACATCACTGGCTCGTGCCTGTAATCTTAGCACTTTGGGAGGCTGAGGTGGGTGGATTGCCTGAGCTCAGGAGTTCGAAACCAGCCTGGGTAACACAGTGAAACACTATCTCTACTAAAAATATTAAAAAATTAGCCAGGTGTGGTGGTGCACACCTGTAATCCCAGCTACTCAGGAGGCTGAGGCAGGAGAATTGCTGGAACCTGGGAGGCGGAGGTTGCAGTGAGCTGAGATCGTGCCACTGCACTCCAGCCTGGGCAACAGAGTAAGACTCCATCTCCAGAAAAAAAAAATAATAATAATAGAAGGAAATCACTATTGAGGAGAGTACACCAAATTTCATGTAAGTCAAGTTTTTATGTGTTCCAGATTCTTCCAGATTCTTACAAATATTCTTCAAGTTGTTTGCAGTACCCTCTTCAATGTGTGTCCTCAAAGCAATATTCCATGTTATTAAAATTGTTTCTAACTTACTGGAAGTAACTGCAATAAGACGAATCATATAATTAGACATCCAATTTGTTTTGTTTTCTGCCAATTATAATGATAATAGACTATATAATAACAATTTCTGAATATTAAAATATATTTCTCATTTTGCTCATGACTCCATCTGTAGATGAAAATTCACTTTCAAAAGCAGATGTCATTCTTTAAACAATTTTTTTTTAAAAATAGGAGACTGCTGTTGCCATACAGAAATTAGTGCTCCCGGGCTGAATTGTGAGAGTATCTTATTTTCATGGAGATATCCACGTCTACAAGGGAAAAAAAGATTTCTGACATACTCCGAATGTCTAGTATGAGTATACTGTCTACTAGTTCTACTTGTCTGAAATTAAAATATGGCAGAACAGGAGAACAAAAGTTTTGGGGACGCTTGTCATTTTCACTGACTCTCTTCTCTTGCATGTAATCTACTCCACAAGAACTGAGAAGTGGAATTCATAGTAGTAGCAGGATGAAAAGACAGCTCAAAGAAGGGGAAAAAATCAATAGAAAAAAATCAATGTGAAAGTTGTAAAAGCTATACCAATTAGCTCTCTAATATATGGCCTTTTGAAGTGCCAAAGAGCATTTTTAAGTGCTCCTTTTTATTTTTATTCGAATAGACTCACTGCTAATGGTACGGAAGCAATCATGTGAAACCAAAAAGAGACTAAACCCCAAAAAGAACCTTCAAAGGCTAAAGGAGTATTTATAGTCTATACGATGGGTCTTTTATATTCACACCTTGTTTTTCTTGCTTCCTCTGGGCCACGTTCAATATATGTGAACATAAGAACTTGCAGAGTGTGTTTCAATCTCTTAAATAGAGGAAAAGAACAGAAGAGAACCATAATTTGTACCTCTGTGTGATATTTTGGGAATACATTTATTGTTTTACTTAAACACATTATCGTTAAGGAGTTTAAATTCACAAAAAGAGGACTTTTGGTGGTAGAAATAATGAGACTGAATATCTTATTTTAAAAATCTCATTTGGATTCTCTGTTTTTTTATGCAAAGTGGCATAAAAAGATTGAAGGCTATATTGCTCTTCATTCACTGTAAACCTTTCATTCCCCCAGTTAAACTCTTACAAAGAAGATGAGAAAGATGAAAGAAACTGATCTTGGGATAATAAATTACAACCAGTTTTAAATAATATTAACTCTTACTTACATAATTCTTATTGTAACCCAACACTGTTCTCCTGTTTATTACCTTGTCAATTCTTCTGATCCTTATAATTAGCCTATGAGGCAGGACATATATTGTCTCCACTTGTAGATGAGAAAATAGAGTCACAGAGAGTTAGTAGTTTTCCCAGGGCCAATGGGTAAGTGGTTACATCCCTGGTGGTTTGGCTCTGTGCTCTTAAACGTTTAGATGCCTTTCAATAAAACATTATTTGATTGCTACAAATTATAGAACTTTATCTTATTTAGGATAGAGTAATTAGAGTAGCATGCTAACAACAAATACTGGGCTAGAAAATGTGTGGATTTCAAATCACTAAATTGGAGATAGTAGAAATAATTGCAATACAAAACCTGCTTTTATTATTCATTCCTGTATAACAAAAAAAAAGACAGGTAGAGAACAGGCATTCAATACATATCTGTTGAAGGATTAATTAAATATGGTAGTTCTGTTGGTATTTTAAAAAATAAGGAGATTCTTTTTCTGTCCCCCAGGCTGGAGTGCAGTGGCGCGATCTCGGCTCACTTCAAGCTCTGCCCCCCGGGTTCACGCCATTCTCCTGTCTCAGCCTCCTGAGTAGCTGGGACTACAGGCGCCCGCCACCACACCCAGCTAATTTTTGTATTTTTAGTAGAGACAGGGTTTCACCGTGTTAGCCAGGATGGTCTCGATCTCCTGACCTCGTGATCCACCCACCTTGGCCTCCCAAAGTGCTGGGATTACAGGCGTGAGTCACCACACCCAGCCAGGAGATTCTTTTTTCTCTGACTTTCTCTGAGATTGAGTAGAAGTATAGATTACTGAGAACAAAACATACATCAAAACTATAGCAGACATCTCATCAGAAACCTCACAAGAAAAAAGTGGCATGAAATATTGAGGAGTTCAAAGAAAAAATACTGCCAACCTAGAATTCTATAGCCAGAGAAATTCTCCTTTAAATTGAAGGAGGCATGCAGTTGACTCTTGAACAACGGTCTCCTTTAAATTGAAGGAGGTGTACGGTTGACTCTTGAACAACACAGGTTTGAACTATAGATCCACTTATACATGGATTTTCTTCCACCTCTGCCAGTTCTGCAACAGCAAGACTAGCCCGTCCTTTTTCTCTTCCTCCTCAGACTACTCACTGTGAAGATGACAAAGATAAAGACCTTCAGGATGATCCACTTAATGAATTGTAAATATCTTTTCTCCTTTATATAATTTTCTTAATAGCATTTTTTCTAACTTACTTTATCGTAAGAATACAGTATATAATACATATAACACATAAAATATATGTTAGTTGACTGTTTATGTTATTAGTAACACTTTCAGTCAACAGTAAGCTAATAATGGTTAAGTTTTTGGGGAATCAAAGTTTATATGTAGATTTTCCATGGTGCAGGGGCTGGCATCTCTAACACTCACATTGTTCAGGGTAAATTATACTTTCTTGGGCAAACAAGAACTGAGGGAATTCAACACCAGCAGACCTGCCCTGCAAAACATGATAAAATAAATTCATCAGGAAGATGATATAGGTCAGAATATCTAATCTACATAAAGAAAAGATGAGCTTCAGAGAAGAAATAAAGAAAACAAAAATATTTTATTTTTCTTCCAAATTGATCTGAAATGTGGCTGTTTGTTAAAGTAATAATAATAATGTATTGGGCAAGTACAGTATGCAGATAAGTAAAATAAATGTCAGCAATATCATGAGAAATTACCGGGAGCAATTGGAATTCTCTGTTATAGGATTTGTGTATTATGTGTGAGCTAGCATAGTAATATTGAAGTGGAATTAGGTTAGCTAAAATTGCATATTTTAAACTCTAGAGAAACTACTGTTTTTTAAAAAAGAAGTATAATTGATATGCTAATAGGCAATGAAATGGAAATAAATAAAATGCTCAATTAAAACCAGAGGATGCAGAAAAAGTGTGGGGTGAAGTGGAGAAGTAAAATACAAAGGCAATGACAAGAAAAGGGTTATAAATATGGCAATTATTAATCTGACTTTATTAATAATGAATTTATGAATTTAAGAATGCACCAATAAAAAGGCAGAGATTGTAAGAGTAGATTAAAAAGACAAGATCCAACTATATGTTGTATATAAGATCCTATTTTAAATATAGAGAATTAGATAGGTTACAAATACAAGAATAGAGAAAATTGTATCATGCTCACAGTAACCAAAAGGAATCTGGAGTTGCTATATTATTTTAGACAATGAAGACTTCAGAACAAGGAAATCATCAAAGATAAAAGTGGATTGCATAGTCATACAGGAATCAATTCTCAAAGAAGTCGTAACATTCTTAAACATCTACGTACGTAACAAGAGAGTGTTAAAATATGATCTAGGCCGGGCACAGTGGCTCATGCCTGTAATCCTAGCACTTGGGGAGGCTGAGGCGGGTGGAACACCTGAGGTCAGGAGTTCAAGACTAGCCTGGTCAACACGGTGAAACCCCATCTCTACTAAAAATACAAAAATTAGCCAGGCACGATGGCGGGTGCCTGTAATCCCAGCTACTCAGGAGACTGAGGCAGGAGAATCACTTGAACCTGGGAGCCAGGAGTTGAAGTGAGCCGAGATTATGCCATTGCACTTCAGCCTGGGCTACTGAGCAAAATTTTGTCTCAAAGATGAAAATAAATAAGTAAATAAATAAAATATGAGGTAAAACTCATAGAACTGTAAGGAGACATAGAAAAAACCCTGTTGTAGTTAAACTTTTCAGCACATCTTTCTTAGGAATATATAAAGAACAAGGGGAGAAAATCAGTAAGGTATAAATGATGTGAATAGCACTGTGAATCCAATTGATTGATATTTAAAACATTTTCCTCCTACAAAAATAAAATACACATTTTTTGAAGCTCACGTGGAACATTCACTAAGACAGACCAAATTTTTAACTGTCAAATACACCTTAATAAATTTAAAAGAGTCAAACTTACATCATGATTGCTCTGAAAGCATAATGAAACTATACTAACAATTAATAACAAAGATAGCTGGGAAGTCTTCAGATATTGGAAAATTAAATCATCCACTTTTAAGTGGCAAATGACCAAATGAGGAAGTATCAAGAGAAATGAAAAAATATTTTGAGATAAGTAAAAATGAAAATAAAACAAAAACTTGTGGAATGAGTGAAAGCAGTGTCTAGAGGAAAATCTATAGCCTTAAATGCATATATCAGAAAAGTAAATTAAATAATAAAATTAGTAACTAAGCAAGCAACAATCTTCAGGAACTAGAGAAAGAAGAACAATTTAAGCATAAATTGTAGAAGAAAATAAGCCATACAAAGAGACTACAGAAATCAGTGCAATTGAAATCAGGAAAACAATAGAGAGATCATGTGAGCAAGCAAGAGCTGTTTCTTTGAGAAAAATCAACTAGAATTAGTGAACCTATAGTCTGAGTAACACAGAAAAAAATGAGATTAATCGTAATTTTAAAATATCAGAATAGGAAGGGTCATTTCTACTAGTCCCATGTACATTATGCCCACAAATTTGATAACAGTTGAGCTGAATCAGTTCTGAAAAACCTACAGTACCCTATGTCACATAAAGAGAGAGAGATCATCTGTAGAGTCTTATGTCTCTTAAATTAAAACTGTATCATAAACTTCAAAGAAAACATCGATCTCAGATAGTTTCACTTCTGAAACGTATTAAGGAAGAAATAATTTCTTCCAAATAGTACAATACAAAAATGTGAATAAAAAGCATAGCTTTAAAGTGAAGAAATTGGACAAATTCTATCTGAGATCAAGAGTATTACTAACAGTGATAAGATATGTTGATTTTATGTTCCTTTGATCTGATACAATGAAAATGACATAACTGGTTTCCTCCTAAAAACCCATGACCCCAGGTTGATCATAAGAAAAACACCATATGACCCTAACTGAGAGAGATTCTATAGTATACCTAAAAATTTTCAAGTTTATCAAAAGCAAGAAATTTCTGAGAAACTATGACACCAGAAGAGGAGCCTGAGACATCACCACTAAATGTAATGTGCTATCTTAGATAAGCCCTGGTGAAAACTAAGGTCAAAATAAAGTATGAACTTTAGTTACTAATAAGGTATCAATGCTGGTTCATTAATTGTGGCAAATGTGCTGTTCTAATATTAATATAAGCTTTTGGTAATAGGGAAAACAGAGCATGGAGTATAAGGAAGTCTAATTTTTACAATTTTCTCTTCATCTAAAGCAATTCTAAAATATTATTTGTTAGCATTATTTAAAAAACACTTAAGGAAAATTGTATTTTAGTAGAGGCTATGTCTTCAAAAATGAATGTGTGTGAATGCTCTAACTAAAACAGTTTATTTAAGAAAACATAATTATCTAGAAAGAGTATATATTATGTATAAGAATGCAATTATCCATGTCACTTCTGGTTCTAACTACTTTATTTGCTTAAATAGTGCCCTTCAATAATGCATTAGTAGAGATTATTAAACATTAATATTATTTAAAAAAAAAAAACTAATGATTTTATAACTATTAAGCCACTGAAATGAGATTCCCAGATTTCTATTGAACCCCAGCTGGGTCTTGGAACTTGATATCTCAAAAATTCCTTACACAGTAGCAGAATGGAAACAATCACATTAATTAAGATCATATTACTCTTTTTTTTGGAAAACATTTACTGTCAATCCCTTTAATAAGTCTTTTCTAGAGTCATGGTTTTATTTTAATGGGCATATGAAAAGATGAGAAAAGATGAAGAATCTGACTCCTATCAGCTGGATTTAATAAGTAATAAGGAAATAATAGTGGCCTGATCCTTGATTGTATATTTTACATAATTTCATACCCCTGGGAAATCAAGCCATTCCAGATCTATGGCACACTTATTGGTTCCTTACATTTTGTCTCTTATAATGTACATATCAATAGCCAGATAGCTGATTCTCATATCAAATAGGACAAAAGGACAAGACTAAGCAGAAATAAGACCCCTCTAACTTGTCCCATGTAGTAGTTATTCCAGATTTTCCTCATTGTAACTCTATTTGACAAGTCATTTTGTCTTACCTGCAGCTATGTTTACATATCAGTAAAGTGTGCATAATCACACAGTACCTAACTCATACTTCTTTGGGAGTATTAAATTTTGTAATAGATAAAAAGCACCTCATATGCAGTACGTTCTCAATAACTGTCAAACACTGACATTTGTTTTTGTTGATCAGGGGAATTACTAAAAATATTATTGATGAAAACATAAAGTTGAGTTCAAAATAAATGAGTTACCAACTCAAGGTAAACAAAAACAACAACAACAAAACCAACCACAATATATGGGGAGCTGAAAATACTGTCTTCAAGAGGGGTTTCACACACATAGTAATTTCTTAGCGTAAGGTTGCCATCTTTTCTTTTACTCCTTGGCCTTCTTAAAGCGTATTTCTTAATGAGTAGAAAGCAATACACTTAGACTAACTTTGTCAAAATAGGCTAGAATGCTTTGTAAATCAGTTCCCGAATCTCAGTGACTTAATACAGTGAGGTTTATTACTCATCAGGTTGAATGTCTTTGAAGGTTGGCTGCTTGCCTTTGATTTGCTAAACTGAGTCATGTGGGATACCTAATTTCAATGGAATAAGGATGTGTAAGTCCATAAGGTGTTAAAAAAATCAGAAATATTTGGTAAATATTTCTAATGATACGATTTCGTGCAAGCCTTTCGACTTCTTTTCTCCTTTATGTATATCTATATACATTTCTTACATTTATGTATGGTTAAAATTAAGATCACACATTATAAACAAAAAATTTATATCCATCTTTTATTTAACAATTTATGGGTTTTAATTGCCCATGTCACTAAATGCAAATGGAAATGTGATTTTAATCAAATTTTATGATATGGATATCACAGAATATGTTTAGATCCTGTAATATTATTAGACATATAATTTGCTTTCAACTGTTTCTATTTTAAATAACTCATGATGAAAATTTTCAGAAATACTCTTGCCCTTTCCTTGAATTTCGAGATACATAATTTCTAGGTCAAATTTATGTGATATTAAGGAATCTGGATGAAATAATATAAATAGTTTTCCAGAATGGTTATTCAGCACTATGTGAGAATACCTATTCAGTGCAATCTTATCAACGTTAATAATAAGAGGTTAAATATCTTTGCAAATTTCGTTGGTAGAAAATGTTGACTCATTATTTTAATCTCCTTCAACTCATGTTTACTGAGGTTTACTAATTGCCGGATGCTCTTTTAGTCACTGAAGATATAGAAATAAACAAATTGTTTACTTTCATGAGCTCACAGTTTAGCTGTGATGACAAACAAACAAGCAAAAATACGAAATGTAGCTATCTCTCTGTATAGCTATATATATAGTATATGTATGCGTGCATATATATACACACATATGTATAATAATACAGCACATGTAATCAGTGGGTTAAGAATATTACACAATCCACCAAGTTAAGAGAAAAGTGAAGAGGGGGCATGCTATTTTATATAGATTGATCAGAGAAAGACTCTTTGATAATGTAACACATGAAAAGTGACCAAAATGAGAATGAGGTAAAGAAGATATGAATGCAGGTATTTGGGGTTTGTTCTCTCCAGGCAGAATAAACCGCAAGTGCAAATAGAGATGTGAAATGCTTGAAAATTGAGTGGAAGAGAAGGCATCTGCAATTAGAGCAGTATTAGTGAGGGGACGGCATCACATTGGGCAAGGGAGGTGGTATGGTTGGATGGGAGCTCCTGAAAATCACCTAAGGCCCTATATGCTCTGAGAAGGTGATATGGTTTGGTTCTGTGTCCCCACACAAATCTCACATTAAATTGTAATCCTCAGTGCTGGAGGTTGGGCCTGATGGGACGTGATTGGATCATGGGGGTGGTTTATAATTGTTTAGCACCATCTCTGTACAGTTGTTCTTGCGATATAGTTCTCAGGGGATCTGGTGGTTTAAAAGTGTGTGGCACCTTCCCAGTTTCTTTCTTCCTCCTGCTCTGGTCATGTAAGACGTGCCTGCTTCTCATTCTCTTTCTACCATAATTGTAAGTTTTCTTAGATGTCCCCAGAAGCAGAAGGCTGTATAGCCTGCAGAACCATGAGCCAACTAAACCTCTTTTCTTTATATGAGTGCAAGAATAGACTAACACAGAAAATTGGTATTGAGAAGTTGGACAATGCTACAAAGATACCTGAAAATGTGAAAGTGCCTTTGGAATTGGGTAATGAGCAGAAGTTGGAAGAATGTGGAGGGCTCAGAAGCATATAGGAAAATGAGGGAAAATTTGGAACATGTATGGACAGTGAAGTCTAGGCTGAAGAGGTCTTAGATGGAAATGAGAAACTTATTGGGAACTGTAGCAAAGGTCATTTTTGTTATGCATTATCAAAGTGGTAGGCTGCACTGTGCCACTGCTTTAGGGATCCATGGAAATTTGAACTTGAGAGTGATGTTTTAGGGCATCTGGTAGAAAAAATTTCTAAGCAGCAAAATGTTAAAGAAGTAGACTGGTTGTTTCTAAAATGCTATTCTCATATGCATGAACAAAGAAATTACCTGACATTGGAATTTATATTTCAAAGGGAAACAGAGTGTAAAAGTTTGAAAAATTTGTGGTCTGGCCATGTGATAGAAAAAAAAAAATAAGTGCATTTTCAGGGGAAGGATTAAAGAAGGTTGCAGAAATTAGCATACTAAAAGGAAGACTAATGCTGATAACCAAGACAACGGGGAGGCCTCAAAGGCATTTCAGAGATCTCTATGGCAGACCCTCCCATCACAGGCCCAGAGGCCTAATAGGGAAGAATGGTTTTGTGGGCAAGGACCAGGACCTTGCTGCCTTGTGCAGCCTCAGGTCACTGCTTTCCATGTTCCAGTCGCTCCAGCTTCCCCTCATGGCTAAAAGGGCCCCAGGTATAGCTTAGGTGGCTACTTCAGAGGGTGAAAACCATAAACCTTGGTGCTTTTGACATGCTTTTAAGCCTGTGTGTGTACAGAGTGTAAGAGTTGAGACTTTGGAGCCTCTGCCTAGATTTTAGATGATTTATGGAAAAGCCTGGATATCCAGGCAGAAGGGGACAGTGCAGGGGGGAAGTGTGAGGTTGGAGTCCCTACACAGAGTCCCCACTGGGGCACTTGCTAGTGTTGCTGTGAGAAGAGGGCCACTGTGCTACAATTTCCAGAAGGTTACATCCACCAGCAACCTGGACACTGCACCTGGAAGAGCCATGGCACTCAATGCCAGTGCATGAGAGCAGCTATGGGGGCTGACCCCTGCAAAGCCATAGGGTAGAGCTTCCGAAGGCTTTTGGAGCTCATCCCTTGCATCAGTGTGCCCTGGATGTGAGACATGACGTCAAAGGAGGTTATTTTGGAGCTTTAAAATTTAACCACTGCCCTACTATGTTTTGGACTTGCATGGGGCCTATAGCCCCTTTCTTTTGGCCAATTGCTCCCTTTTAGAATAGGAGTATTTACTCAATACCTATACCTCTATCATCTTTTGAAAGTCACTAACTTGTTTTTGATTTTACAGGCTCATAGGATCTGTGTATCTGTGTTCCCACCCATAACTCATGTTGAATTGTAATCCAAGTATTGGAAGTGGGGTCTCATGGGAGGTAATTGGATCATAGGGGCATTTTCTAATGGTTTAGCACCATCCTCAAGTGTTGTTTCCATGATAGCGTTCTCATGAGATCTGGGTATTTAAAAGTGTGTGGCACTCCCGGCCCCCCCCCTCCCCCCCGCTCCAGCCATGTAAGATGTGCCTGCCTCCCCTTTGCCTTCTGCCATAATTGTAAGTCTCTTGAGGCCTCCCAGCTATGCTTTCTGTACAGTTTGTGGAACCATGAGCCAACTACCTCTCTTTTCTTTGGAAAGTACTCAGTCTCAGGCATTTCTTCATAGCAGTGCAAGAATGGACTAATACATGAGGACTTCAATTTTTATTGAAAAAAGAGAACGACACAGAAGGTTTCAAGGAGAGAAATGACATGGCTTGAATTGCATTTCTTTCATTTTAGTGGCAATGGAGAAATTTTCATATGTATATTGTGTTTCTGCATTTTAAAGACATTAACTATTTTCACTGTACTTACAATTTTTTTCCATTTTTATATTTGCCTTATCATTTTCTATTTGGTATAAATTCAAGCCTATAAATTTTTCCATTTTTATTCTAATATTTTTTTCAGTATAATTTATGCACTGTTTAAACATTTTTACAAAAGGAATTGTTTTTAATCTTCATATAATAAATAGATGTTTTTATAATTCAGAAGCAGAGCATTGCAGACAAAAATCACTCAAAATCGTAAAATTACAAAATGATGACCAATGAAGATATTAATGCATAATCTTTTTGACAGATACTGCTTCTAATCTTAAAATAATGTATGAAATTTAAAATTTTTACGTAATTTTTTGAGATACAAAAACTTGTATATATTATATGTATATAATTTGGTAAGTTTGGAGAAAAACATACCTGTGAAATCATTACTTCAATTTATGCCATAAGCCTATCCATCACCTCCATAATTTTATGAGTTTGACTATATTTACCATATAATTGGTATTATGTAGGATTTGTCCTTCTGTGTCTGGTTTATTTCACTTAGCAAAATGTGCTCCAGGTACATTCATATTGTTTCAAATGGCAGGAGTCCCTACTTTTTAAGACTGAGTAATATTCTGTCATATGTATACACCACATATTAAAAATCCATTCATCCTTTGGCACACATTTAGGTTGCTTCCATGTCTTGGCTATTTGAATAGTGTTGCAATAAATGTGAGAGTGCAGATATCTTTTCAATTTCCTGGTTTTATTACTTTTGGATATATATCAGGAAGTAGAATTGCTGAAACCTATGATTGGTCTATTTTCAGTTTTACAAAGTTCCAAGCTATTTTTATAATGGCTGAACCAATTTATAATCCCACCGAGAGTGTGTAATGGTTCCCTTTTCTCCACAAACTCACCAGCATCTTTTCCTTTTTCAATTTTAATTTATTTTAACCATTTTAGCACTGAGACTACGTGTTAATGACTAGAGTAGTCAACTGGTAGTGTGAGTATTACTTTGGTCATAATGATCATAATTAGACCATCAGATTATTTGTGAGGAGAGTTTATATAATTCGATATTTTTCTTACCAAATACGTTGTAGCTAAATTGCTGCAGAACAATTAGAAATACTTTACATATCTGATTGAAGCTACTTTTGACACATTTGCCATTTTTGTGCTGGTTTTATATCCTAAGATGTGGGGCAAGCCTGGCCTCCGCTGCTTTTCTCTTTTTTTTTTTTCTTTTCTTTTCTTTTTTTTTTTTTGAGATGGAGTCTTGCTTTGTCGCCCAGGCTGGAGTACAGTGGCACAATCTTAGCTCACTGCAACCTCTGGAGGCCTCCTATATTCAAGCAAGTCTTGTGCAGCCTCCTGAGTAGCCGGAACTACAGGCACATGCCACCATGCCAGGATAATTTTTCTATTGTTAGTAGAGACTGGGTTTCACCATGTTGGCCAGGCTGGTCTTGAACTCCTGACGTCAAGTGATCCACTCGCCTCGGCCTCCCAAAGTTCTGAGATTAGAAGTGTGTGCCACCGTGTCTGGCCCTCTTCTTGATTACCTTAGGAATTATTACTTTGTTTTATTATTTTGATTTCTAAAATGTTGCTTTATTATTTTGATTTTTAAAAACCCACTATGTTGAAAGAAGATTTCATTGATTTTTACAATTTGGGGTAAACTGAATCTTTCTTCCCAGAATCATGATGTATGTCTTTACTTACTGAACTTCTTTTGTTTTCAAAAGTTGTACAATTAACATATAATTATAGTGCATATTTTTGGAGTACATAGTGATGTTGTGATACATACAACCTGTAGTACTCCGATCAGGGTAATTGGCAAATTCATCCTCTCAAACATCATTTCTTTCTGGTTCTAGCTATTTGAAACTATATGTTATTGTTAACTATAGTCTTTTATGTTCTCCAGGGAGATGTTGTACTCTCTACTCATCTATTTTTCATTTTTTGCTTTACATTTTCTTAAAGTAGCATACGTACATGCATTTACCAATGTGTATTTTACTTTTCATTGTGTTTTTAAATGGTAAACACTTTCATTTGAAAAGGGCTTTCTTTTAATTTTTAATTTTATTTTTGGTGTATAACCCACTACCTTATTAAGTATCATTGGCAAATAATCATCATTTTTACTTTCTAATATTTATTTATTCAGTGTACTGGTTGGGCTTAGAGAAGATTGTTGACTAACTGCTGTGACTGCAGATAGCTCTGTCTTATTATTTTCTTAAGAAGGCATTTTTTTTCTGTTTTAGAGAAATACTCTTTGTCATGTTAAGAAAAGAGATATATTTTTCTAGTATATTAATACATCTTACTAAAGGGTGATTAATTTTATTGTTAATCTTTAGCATCTATTGAAATAAATCATCTACCTTTAGCTTTGTTATCTTAAAGCATAATGATGATAACAGTTTGTTGATTTCAAGCAATCTCTGCAATTTTAATAAACTCTTTGGTGTCATGCTATATTAGTCATATGGATTGCATATGCTAGTATTTTATTTAATATAAAAATATTACATCTGTGGCAATATTTGTTGTCATTCTGTAACAATATAATAGCACCAGAATCACTTTTCTTTAGGGCAGGACTTTCATCAAGTAGAATTCTTGGTTAGGGTCCTTTGAAAGCAGTTGTTTGATAATTGATCAGTTATAGCTCTCTTTCATTTTTTATTTTCTTTGAAAATAATGGTAATTTATATTTTCATATATTTTAAAAAGTTTTTTAGCATGTGGATATTTATTAGTATAATGTTTTATAACATTTTTCCCTTTATTTTTTAAAAAGTTTCCTCCAAATCGTTGAATATATTGCATTTCTTGACTTTGTTGTATTTAGTAATTTCTCTTGTATACATCCTTTTTTAGACATTTTTAGGGCTTTGACTATGTTAATAACAATTTGAGCAACAGTTATTCCTTTATTTTATCAATGTAATTTCTTTATTTTGTTTTCTAGTCTCTGCTTATCATTATCCATATCTTTTATTTTTTTAATTTCTTAATTCTTGATTTAAATGCATTGTTTTCATTTATCTTCAGCAACAGAGGCCTTTAAATATTTAAATTTTAAGTTGAGAACAGTAGCATAAGTTTTGAGATATATTTTATTAATCTTCCTTTCATAATTTCTTAGTCTGTGGTTTATTTTTGACAAAGGAATTTTCAAAAGAAAATACTGAATTTATCATGTGTTTAGATTTAGAAGTCATGCTTTTGTTTGCAAATTTACTATTGTTGACTTCTGGTCAGAGAGTTTGGCCTTAAAATTTTTTATGGTAAAAATCAATTTTGGTCAAGTTCAGTATGTGTGTTTGTCTGTATGTGTATGGTAAATTATCATTATTAATTTTTATACATAACACACAGCATTTCACATCCTCACCTTCTCTTCATGTCAAAGAGGTTGTATATTATATATATATAATATACAAACATGCATACGTGTGTGTGTATACATGTGTGTATAGGTATATATGTATATAATGTGTGTGTGTGTATCTTAAATATTTTATTACAATATTTAGATGTTTTATGCCATTCACACTTTTTGAATCTCATACTACATTAGGTGGTAAATTATCTTCTCTAGAAGAATATAAAATATTCACACAAAATATTGTATATAAATTCAAGGAGTTCCTGAAAACCCCTCTGAAAGAAAATAATGAATTCCTTTATTCCTATGTCCATTGCCCACTGTTAAAACCATCTCCCCTATATGTTAAATTATGATATCTGTTTAAGCAGTCAAATTCAGAAATGAATAGGTATTTTAATTTCCCATTATGATTAAGATTCATCAGTCTCTTTTCATTCTTATAATAATTCAGGCATATATACATTGATATTATATTGAATATTACGCAAAAATATATTACTGACATACTGTGCCTTCTCTAGGACCAGTACCTGGTGTCAGTAACCAGTAACCCTCTTTGTTTTGTTTAGGATTTCCTTCTATCCATTTACTCATGTTAATTTTATGTTGTTCATTTCCTATAACTTTTAATGAATCTGAATAGTGTTTTACTTGATTCTGTGGGATATTTCATGTATACTCACAGAATATGCAAATAATTTTATTTACTCATTTCTAGCATGCAACTTTGATTTCTGTATCTTTATCTCATTGCAGGAAACTATATTTACATAATACTGTTAAGTAATAGAATAAGGTATCCCTTTAATTGTTCTTTTTTAAAAATGAGCTTGCTTTATGTTTTACAGGGAGTTTAACAGTAACTGTTACTTTAAAATAAGTTTTCTTCATAATGTTAAAATTATTACTATACATTTAGCTTTATAGTATTTTAAAAATCAAGAATAGTTATTTAGCTTCTCCTAACAATTTTTTTCTTTGCTTTCCTCTTATGTTTTGAAACCATCAACTCTGATCAAGGGTATTACTGTGCTTTGACTTTTCAGTTTACAAATAGAGCAACTACTTTATTTCTCTCCCCTTGCTTCCTTTCCAGAAATACACAACAACCACTGCTACCAACTGGAAACAAAGCGAACTCACTGTACTTCCATTATTAGCAATTTCTGCTTCCCACAATTCCATACTAATTATGGTTGAATGGTTTATTACGCAGAAACAACACTGCAGTTGACACTGATGTTACATATGAATGAAGGAGTGATTGGATTGAGAGCATGGAGTTATGTTTGATAACCCACAAAACGCTTTCTGGTACAGCATAGGAGAAAACAATGCAGTCTCTAGATATTTCCTAAAGATGCTGAATGATTGTGTCTGACTAATGAAATAGGCTTTTTTTTTGCTCTTAATAAACTTTTCCGTATGAAGAATTTATTAAGTTGGGCATATGAACAAAGTACATAATGAAATCTCTAGGTGTTTGGGTTTAAAAGTTATTCTTCATGTTATTCTATGTTTTGAATTTGTTTTTTATATTTTAAATATTTATAATAAATTATCATTTGGAAGACTTAATGGTAAGAAAAAACAATTTCTTCAAGCATATAATGAAGCTGTTCTTATGCAATTTTAACAGTGTGGAATGTGAGTAGTGTCACTTTTAAGATTATGGTTTACATTCATTCCAGATAAAGGAATAGTTTTCAAAATGGCATTTCATGCAAAAGGGTGATTGCTAGATTGTAAGTGTTTTGCTGGTAAAGACATAAGAGAGTATAATGTCTTTTTAAAAATCATACATAGAATAATGCTTTCTATTTAAAAAATTCAATTTATAATTATTGACATTTCTCTTCATTTTGCTAAAAACTGATGTATTCTAGGGGCAGGAAACTATTTTTAATCACCTTTTGGCTTATTTTTTTGTTTTTGTTTTTTTGTAAGTTTCTGATGCCTGTAATTCGAACGACCAATAAAAAATAAAGATATAGTTTTTTAGGCTGAAATATTTATGGATGTAATGTTAATGACTGTTTAGTTTGCTGTCTTTTTGTAACTTGAAAATGTTTGGTGTATGATAAACACAATTTTTTGAATGACTGGTGTATTTGTGTCAGAGAACAAAATTTCCCGGGAATATTTCTGCCCCTACATTGATTCACTCTGAGATGCGAAGCTAAGGTGGCTTATTGTCTATTAGGATGATACCTACTTGCCTTAGTCTAGGCAGGTGAGAGAGCAGACAAGCCACTGAGGACTAAGGGTTTTAAAAGCAGGATGCAGACAGATATTTGTGCTACATTACTCTGAAGTTTATAAGCTATGAGAAAGAATCAATCAACATTGAAATTTTTATTTCAATTTTTTTTCCAGCTAATATTGTTTGTAATGGACTCTAAACCTGTCCTGAAATAGCTTGCCCTGCTCTTCCACAAGTGTGGTTGAGCGTGGGTAAAAGTGGGTACTGTGGGTAAAAGTAATGTCTACAGTGATGTTGTAAAATATGAAAATACTTTGTCCAAGGAGTACATACAACTAGGATTAGATTTTAAGATTCAACATTTGAGGAAATATTATCCTGTTGTCAATTACCTTCATAAACCATGGCAACTTTTATATTTGTCAGGTTAGTTCCTTGCAACGTAATTATGCAAATAAAGGAAGGAAAGTAAGAATTGCAGAGCTGAAATTTAAATCTAAGCATCTCTGATGCTAAATAGGATCCTTCTACTGCTTAATGCTATAATAGAGAACCTAAAACTTTATTTATAAATATAAACAGCTTTTTTTTCCTTCCAGGAATTTTCATTTTTATTAGAATTGTTTTTAACCTGGGATTGCTAAAAATCATATTTATAGTTTATTTTTTTCTGCCTCTGACTAGAATCAGATGAATGCAGGAATCAGCATTATTATCCACAAAGAGACAGAAAAGTGTGTAGGTAACACAAAGCCCTGAGTACCTGCCAGTGAGTGAACTCTCCAGAGGTTTCTTTTGACCGTATTCCAGGTACCTCTGGTTACTGCCTACTCTCCATCCCACAGCAGTGGCATGTGTCTAATGATGTAGTTTAGAACATTAACTTTCTTAGCAAGTATTGCAGTTATCAAAATTAAAGTCTTCATCAAGATGTCAACAGAGTTACTAAAAATATTAGCCTTTACCAATTTTATTTTTCTTAGAAATTAAACCTTATAATTATTGCTACTACTACAATTCATTGAGTGCCTATTGGGTGCCAAATGCTTTGTAAATTCATAAAAATACAATCAGAAGTGAGTTTTAAAAAATATTTTATTCTTGAGGAATCGCCATACTGTTTTCCATAATGGGATCTAGAACTAGATGTACCATATGACCCAGCCATCCCATTACTGGGGATATACCCAAAGGATTATAAATTATGCTGCTATAAAGACACATGCACACGTATGTTTATTGCAGCACTATTCACAATAGCAAAGACTTGGAATCAACCCAAATGTCCATCAGTGACAGATTGGATTAAGAAAATGTGGCACATATACACCATGGAATACTATGCAGCCATAAAAAAGGATGCGTTTGTGTCCTTTGTAGGGACATGGATGCAGCTGGAAACCATCATTCTTAGCAAACTATCACAAGAACAGAAAACCAAACACCGCATGTTCTCACTCATAGGTGGGAACTGAACAATGAGATCACTTGGACTCAGGAAGGGGAACATCACACACCGGGGCCTATCATGGGGAGGGGGGAGGGGGGAGGGATTGCATTGGGAGTTATACCTGATGTAAATGACGAGTTGATGGGTGCAGCAGACCAACATGGCACAAGTATACATATGTAACAAACCTGCATGTTATGCACATGTACCCTACAACATAAAGTATAATAATAATAAATAAATTTAAAAAAAAATATTTTATTCTTATTATACTTTAAGTTCTAGGGTACATGTGCACAACGTGCAGGTTTGTTATATATGTAAACATGTGCCATGTTGGTGTGCTGCACCCATTAACTCATCATTTACATTGGGTATATCTCCTAATGCTGTCCCTCCCCCATCCCTCCACCTTACGACAGGCCCCGGTGTGTGATGTTCCCCTTCCTGTGTCCAGGTGTTCTCATTTTCAATTCCCACCTGAGTGAGAACATGCAGTGTTTGTTTTTTTCTGTTCTTGCGATAGTTTGCTGAGAATGATGGTTTCCAGCTGCATCCATGTCCCTACAAAGGACAAGAACTCATCCTTTTTTATGGCTACATAGTATTCCATGGTGTATATGTGCCACATTTTCTTAATCCAGTCTGTCACTGATGGACATTTGGGTTGGTTCCAAGTCTTTGCTATTGTGAATAGTGCTGCAATAAACATATGTGTGCGTGTGTCTTTATAGCAGCATAATTTATAATCCTTTGGGTATATACCCAGTAATGGGATGGCTGGTTTTGAAAACCCCATCGTCTCAGCCCAAAATCTCCTTAAGCTGTTAAGCAACTTCAGCAAAGTCTCGATACAAAATCAATGTTCAAAAATCACAAGCATTCTTATGCACCAATAATAGACAAACAGAGAGCTAAATCATGAGTGAACTCCCATTCACAATTGCTTCAGAGAGAATAAAATACCTAGGAATCCAACTTACAAGAAGTGAGTTGTATAATGCTCAATTTTACAGATGAGAGAACTGAAGCTCAGAGGTCAAATCATTGCTGATAGAGTTTTGGCACAAATTTGATTCTCAGTATGCCTATTGTCATAGCCTATATTCTTCTCACCATACTTTGCTGCTGTTAAACTTAATAAATAAAATTCAGGCATCAGGAGAGGAATGCAATTATTTAGGCAGACATCTAGTAATATAAATACCTTTCATTTACTCTTCACAGTGTCTCATCTGTAAAATCTCATTTAACTCACTAACTGTGCAAGAGCAAAGACCAGGAGTGAAAGAAAGGAACGTGCAGGAATATGGAGTGAAAAAAAATGCCTGCTTTATATGGAGTCCCTAAAGGAAAGAAAGGTCACATTGCCAGCTGGTGCTATGCTGTCTGTCATCAGGTTTGATAACAGGGTGTAAACATGGGGTCTGTTACACTGAACAAGTAGGGAATACCTTATTACCTCCAAAAATAGCACAAATGCCAAGCAACTTTAACTGGCTTAGTCTCAGGAAATTTCTTCATTCCCTAAGCATGTAAGGTTACAGTAAATTACTTAGAAACTTAAGGTTTGAGTGTATCAAAAAACTCAGCTTTTCTGCATTGTTTTGACGATGGTTGAGTATTACTTCAAATTAGATTTACTACATTATTGAGTTAAAATTCTCTAAAGAGTCCTTAATATGAAATCAGGTGAAGAATTATGAAAACTAAACATAATATTCTATTAAATGAGGAGAGGAACTAACTATACACACATTGGTGAAGAGTCAGCTTGCCATGTTCCTTTTAATTTAGAATGAAGAACTATTTCTCAGCAAAGTTTGTCTACCAACAGTCATTCTGTAGGGAGGACTTGAAATGAAATTATAAACCTGCAAACAGAGAATTTATTATAGTGAAAAACCTTACAGAATCTTAACCACAAAAGTCAAATGCTGCAAAGGCTGTGATGAATACCAGGCCTATACAGTTCTTAAGTGATTAGTACAACAAAGGGAAGAAAAAACTATGGATAATTTTATGTACATTCATACTGATTTCTTACTAAAAGGATATTTTCTTTTTATAAAATTAATTTTGATAATTCTCCTTGAGATACTTCATATTACAAAACAACTTGAAAGAAATATTCTGACTTCGCAAAAACTTTTTCATTTAAAATAAAGTTTTTTTTTTTTCCAGAAAAAAATTCAGCTTTACCAATCCTGTGATATTTTCTTCTAAAAGAGGAAAAGGTGTTTATATAATATCTATTTCCTCTCTCCTATTATCCATATGTCTTGTACCTAAGCTGACTGCAACTTATTTGGCAAAGGAATGTTTTTCTAACTTTAGCAGTGGGAGCCTATGTTCAAATGATCCTGTGTGTAGAGACCTGATACGTAACGCAAGTGCAAAGTCACTTGGGAAGAGGGGTAAGATCTGACCTTGCGTTGCTTTTGTCCATTCCTCCTTAATGGCCCAAAGAAGGCTCGATGAAAACCCTAGGGATCTTCCAAGATAGTCTGAAACCATTGGCATATCAATAACCCAGCCATACTTTTAACTGGATTTTATTTGTTTAGGTTTCCTTCCATTTCATTTTCAGCTTTTAAATGCCTATTCATGTTTCCAAATTTCTCACACGTATTTTTCTTCAGGAATAACAACAGTCATAAAAAATCATTTTTTTCTGTTATAAGGTTAAATGCAAGTTTCAAAGGTTTTTGGCGAAATCATAAAAGTGTGGGTTATTTTATGAAAAAATATTGTAGCAGGATAATGGAGCAGTCAGAGTTCTCCAGGTGTCAGGTGTTTGAAGGTGATGTAAAAAGATTCAAAAGGCTCAACAGAACTCACCTGTCTATCTTCCCGCAACCCCCAGGAGGCCAAACTCCTAATGAAGGTCTGAGTCTCTACAAGATTTATGGTTTTCTGAGGTCTAAATTATCCTCTGAGCTAGCTTCAGATACCAGAGACTGGTTCCCTGGACTGGCCTATAGTACACTGCAAACCTCCAAGCACACCTGTCATTGAATTCTGTTGGGGATGTCTTCTGTAGCTCAGACAATAAGAATAGGTAATTGGTAACAAACACTTATTCGAGTCAAGCCCTGCTATAAATGCTTTCTATGCATCAACTCCTTTATTCCTCATAACAGCCCCTAAAAGAAAGTTCTATTACTACTCAACTTTTGCAGATGTGATAAACAAAACACAGAATAGTTAAGTGGTCCACAATCACACAGATAATAAAGACGGAGGTTTTTATTAAAAGTCTCTAAGCAGAGACTTGATCTTAGATCAAGAATATGTTACAGGGCATCCCATAGCTTGAGGATATATCACCACTGCATTATGCCGCCTTCAGGGAAGCTGCATGGATACCCGAGCAAGGAAGTGTGCCTAGCTAAATTAAATCTACTGTAAGTAGCTCAAGGGAAGTAAGTGTAAACAATCTAATCTAAAAGTGTAGCTAAGCTACGCAAAGATATATTTTTTAATGTTTCTAAAGAACATTTTCTCTGAAATTGTGTTGATGCCAACATCATAAGAAGTGGATTATCGAAGTAGAATTTAAAAGTGTGAACATCTTAGTATGGTGCTTTTAAACATTTTAAGCAGTTTATTTTGCTCTATCTTCAGAATCACTGACTTCCAAATGTCTTTAATTTCCAATTTGCAGTAAGACTGTACGCTTTTTTCTCAAGTTAAAACCGCATGATAACTCATGTGATCAGTCAGTTACTCACTGAGATATCTGTGCATGATAGTAAATCAGTTATGCTGCCACATAGGTTTGACTTTAAAATAGAATTGACCAATGTAAGTGATAGACTGACACTGATGACCAAGTGTGTCTGTTTTCTGTTATACATATCTAGACTGAATGACTATTATACATTAATTCATATGTAAGATTGAGGTTATTCTCAGGGTCTATGTAATGGGAAATGACACAAGTCATTTTTACATAAATATACTGAATTAATTAACTTCTAAATTTGTAGTTATTATTTTGGCTATTCTGACCTTTTGAACTTAACAAAAGCCGTGTTAATTTTGATAATTCTCAGCTTGTTATATGAAGAAAAACTGTCTTTAATTAGACTTAATTAGCTTATATAATTAAAAGAAAAAAACTAATATCTTTTGCTGTTATTAAATTAGGTGTAAAAACCTTTTTAAGTATATTATCTTGTATACCAGCTTTAATAAATTTAGAAGATTAATGACATTACTTCTTGAGTAAATTTAGAAAGAATCAGATTATTTCCAAAATATGTTATAGTCCATCCCATAGCTTCCAGGTATGTCACAAATTGCATTCTTTCACATCTTTATTTTTAAATGAGAGGGTGATCTAAATTGACAATCCATTGTAATCCTGCCACATTGCATTTTAACTGAACTCTACAAAATACAATCAGGAAAGGTCTCTGATGATCATCTAGTCACATATAATGAACAGCCATGTTTTACAACTCCAGGGTGCACCCGTTGTAGAAGTGTCTAAGCAAATGGTGTTCCTTGGGGCACAAATATCACGCCGTTCATGGTGTCTCCTGTGGTTGTGAACTAAGGGGTCTTGTGAATACCTTGTGTACTGTAGGAATTCCACCTGCAACCTCCCTGACAGGTACTCATTCAGAGTTTCTTGTCCACCCAAAGCCTTTTCTTGTTTCCCTCTTCTTAGAACATCATGACCTTAGATCTTTGTATGGGTAGAGTCTTATCTGTCTTTAGGTCTTCACTCAAATATCATTTTCTCAGAGAAATTCCCTAATAAGTGAACGAGTAAAAGAAAATTCAAGCAGCTCTAGTGACAATGGCATGTTGTCCCGTGGATTCCCCATCTCATTGTTGGGCAGCTGTAATTTTTGAAACACCCGCTATATAGAAGACCATTTTTGTGTTTGCTAGCACAGCCATAACAATATGTTACAGACTATGAAGCTGAAAAAAAAAGTAAAATTTACTTTCTCATAGTTTTGGAAGCTGGAAGTTCCACATCAAGGTGTCAACATCTTTGGTTTCTCCCACGACTTCTTTCCTTGGCGTGCAGATGGACGCCTTCTCCCTGCTTTCTTACAGGTCTTTCCTCTGTGTGTGCCCATCCTGATGTCACTCTGTGTGTCCCAATCCCTTCTTCTTCTTCCTTTTCTTTTCTTTTTTTTTTTTTTTTTTGAGACAGTCTCACTCTCACCAGGCCAGAGTGCAATGGCATGATATTGACTCACTACAACCTCTGCCTCCTGGGTTCAGAATTGTCTGAATCATCAGAATCATCTATTTCAGAAAAATTAGATTCATCAAATGAATCTTTGGCCAACAACTGTTCTAGAATGATGTTAATATCACGCATAGGAATGCCATGATTTCTAGGATTTGACATTTTCATTGATAAGAATTACTATAATTTGTAAATGGGAATACCACTACTAAAAACAGAATGCTATAAACAGAATAATGTTTCTGTTTCCAAAGTTGATATACTAGAGTGGTGTGAAAATAATAACAGCAAGATATTTCGTGGCAAAGTTATCTTGAGGTAAACACTGCTGCGGAAGCATTGCTGGTGAGCATTCTCAGGGAAAATGGGAAAAGGGTTGATAAACTTATCTCCAAATGCAGTCACATTCTGGGAGTTCAACATCTGTATTTTAGGTTACACAATTTAGTATATAACTCCCATCTTTGCCTAAAGGCTTCTTGCTGCTTTCCGGATTCCCATAGCTTACCACCCTCTTCTATCTCGGCACTTTTCTTTGCAGTATTATCTCATGCCCTTGACCATATTACATGAGACTTAACTAATCTTATAGGAAAAAGAATGGTAATTACTATGGCAGATGAGACAATGTGGCTCTGAGATTTCCTATTTCAGGGAGCATGAGTGACCAACAGCTTCAGCCACTGTGCTCTAGACCCTTCCCTGCATCTGCACCACAGTGAGAATTCTCTTAAGTGCTTCCAGCCAGTGACTAAGTGCAGCACAGGGACTAAGGCAGGCTCTTTCCTATAAGAAATAGGATTCCTCTGGTGGAGACTTTGGCATGGGGACCTCCCCCCCACAATTAATCTTCTCAAACTCTTAGAATCACACTGCAGTCTAACACCTTCCTTTTCCTTCTTCTTCACAGGGGTCAGATATGCACATTAGGCTGACAGTTTCCCATCCTTCTCTGGCTCCCTCATTTACTTTGCAGGCATTTCTCCCAAAAGTATGCTGCACATCTAATCATCTTGACATCTTCTTCTTGGAGGGGCCTGGTCATATTGCTTGTACATGTGTAAACGATGGAGGTCTTCTGTCTTTGGAGACTATAACTTAAAGAAAAGAAAAATCAAAGGCGGAAATTCTAGCTGACAACAGAGAATATATATTTCAGAAAGGCTAAATACCATTGAAATAATGCAGAACTCAATACAAGAATAACAAATTTAAAAAGAGTATTTCATATTTCTGAAAAAAATTACACATTTTGAAATATAACTTTCTTTTCAAAAAATTTATTCTGAACACAAGGATATTTTATCGCTATTTATACTTAGAATAAATATAATTTTCTGTATGAAAGTCATCATCAGACAAAAACATATCATCATCAGGAGTCCAAAGGGGTAAGACCAACACATTGAGGAAGGATAGACCCTCTATTTGATGTCTCCATAATGGTTTCAGCAAGGGCACAATGGGACCTGCTCTCAAACAATCATAGCCTAGCTTCCACTGTCAACTTTGAGACCAGCCAGAACTAATCTCATTAGCTCGTTATCTGTTTGTGTCAGTCACCACAAGGAGTCCCAGGATTCTCGGTTTTCCCTCACTGCACACACGTTAATCACTCTACATTATTGCATATCCTTTATTATGTCCCTTTCTTCCATTCTCTTTAATTCCTAAAACCTCTCTAGTGAGCCCTCTGGAATTTATGGTCCATCATAAATAAAACCTTCATGCTCTCTTCTCTAAAAATTACCTTCAACTCACTCTAAATGAAACTTAAATCTCCCTTAATGATGCTACTGCCTCTGCAGGCACTCAGTTGGAAGCTGTTTTGTTTCACACTGGGCCCACCTTTTCATAAGTGTCCTCTTTGTTCCTCACTGCTAATTTCAGTCTGTAATCTCTCCATGGTCTTAAGTATCTATAACATTGATTAAAATGTCATTACCAGTTTGTCCACACATCGATCACTCAGTGAATTTTCTCCAACCCCAATGGTCTCATCGAATTTCTTCAAACTCACCAGAATACACAATTCTCAGGGCCTTAGGACTTTCTATTCTCTCCCTTGATAACATGCTTTCAAACATTTGCCTAGCTTGACCTGCTCTATCACCTTAATTTTTTAATCAAATTTCAAAGAAAGCTACCCTGTCTACAGTATATAAAATTGTCATCACTCTTTACTGTATTTCTTCTACTCCAGGTTTCTCATGTTTTCTTAATGGCAATAGTTTTCATCTGTATCTTCTATCAAGAATTTAAGCTACAGATGTATGGATCATGTTCTTCACTGTTGTATAAACAGGGTCTGCTGTAAAGTAGGTACTCGCTATGGTCTGGATGTTGGTGACTCTTCCCAAAGCCATATATTGGAACATAATACCCAGTGTGACAGTAGTGAGAGGTGGGGCCTTTGGGTAGTGAGTAGGTCATGGGGAGAAGCTCTTATGAATGGAATTAATGCTCTTCTAAGAGAGGCTGAATGGAGCTACATTGCCTCTTCTATCATGTGAGGATACAGCAATAAGGCACCATATCTGAAGCATAGAGCAAGCCCTCATTAGACATTGAACCTGCTGGTGGCTTGATCTTGGACTTTCCAGCCTCTAGAACTGTGAGAAATAAATTTCTGTTGTTTATAAATGACCCAGCCTAAGGTATTTTGCTTTAGTAGCCTGAACAAACTAAGACAATATTTAATAAATATTTACTGAATGAATGCAATAAGTTGAATTTATTGCAACTATAATCTTCCTCTCAAATCAGAGAAAAAGAATTTAATATCCATTTAAGATAAATAACATTGCTTTCTGTTTCATTCAACATATTTTTATCAGTTTCATCAGTTACGTGCATGGTTCTCTGTTTATAATACATGAATAAAACATGATTTTATAGCTTGAACATTCCCTTTCCAGGTATATAAACACAACTGTAAACAAACAGTAATAATTATAGAGGTAAAGATTATTTACACATAGATTTCAGTTTTCTATAGCAACTATTTGGAAGATAGTTTTGAGAGGAACAAAATCAGAGACAGGTAAAACAATTAGGAATGTACACAGCCATGAAGGTGAGAGGTGATGGTACCTTATAATGAATTGATTAGTAGTGATGGAGAGGAACAGACAAATAGAACATATTTAAGTGGTACAATTAGGAAAAAATGATTTTTAACTTTATTTCCTCTCTCTTTAAAAAATAGGAAAGTATATCTAACAAAGAGATATTAGAGAAGTCAGTTGCAAGGGGAAAATAAAAAAAATTAACATTTTATTGATTTAATTTTGATGTGACACCAAGAAGACACCTAGAAAAATATCTCCAGAAATATTGGTCTGAATATAAAGCTTGATATAGGGGTCTGGGATAGAGAAATTAATGTGGGAGTGTTCAATATGCACAGGAGTAAATGAGATGGCCAAGGATAACATATAAAGACAGAACAATCATGAGACAAAGAAAAACACTCTAAGAATAAGAACTTAGAACATTTACTGAAAGGATACTCATTTAAGAGAGAGAATAAAATGTTGGAAGCAAGGAAGAAGAAAAGGAGGAGGAGGGGAGGTGAAGGAGGAAGAATTTAACAGTGTAGTGCATAGTGTGGTACATATTAGAAGTAAAGGGAGAGATTAGATAGTGTCAAGAATGAAAAAGGAAGCAAAATTCCCAATAGCACTAGAAAAGCTCAGTAGAATAACAAGTGAAATCCAAAATACATAAGAAACTCCAACTGAATAGTAAAACAAAAGCAAATGAAAAACAAAAACTCTGATTTTAAAATGGGCAAAGGAGTTTTATAAACATTTCTCCAAAGAAGAAACACAAATGACCAACAGATACATGAAGAGGTCATCAACATCACTAGTCATCAGGAAAATGCAAATCACAACTACAATGAGTTATCACCTCACAGCTGTCAGGATGGATGCTATATATACAGAGATGTTAGGATGGATGTCTATATATATATAGACAAGTGTTGTGAGGGAGGGAACTTTGTACACTGTTGGTGGTTATGTTAATTGGTACAACTATTAGAAAAAATAGTGTGGAATTTCCTAAAAAAACAAAACATAGAATTACCATATGATCCAGAAATCCCACATCCTAATATATACATATATCACCAAAAATGAAATCAGTAACTCAAAACATATCTATATTCCCACATTCACTAAGGAATTATTCACAACATCCAAGATAGAAAAATAATGAAAATTTAGTATGTACATGGAAAGAAATATTATTTACCCTTAAAAAAGGAAATCCTATCATTTGCAACATCATGGATGCACTTCGATGAGATTATGCTAAATGAATTCAGTCGGAAACAGAAAGACAAAGACTGCAGGATCACATTTCTATGTGGAGTTGTTAAGAATCAAACCCATAGAAGTAGGAAAGGGAGTGGTGGCCCCCAGGGCCTGGGGAAAGGAGGAAAACAGGAAGTGTTGATCAAAGGATACAAAGCTTTAGTCATGCAAAATAAGTAAGTTCTGGAGATTACTGTATAACACAAGGTGTATGGTTAACAATGCTGTGTTGTTGTTTTCTGTTTTTTGTTTGTTTGTTTTTAATTTGTTAGGAGAGTAGATCTTATATTAAGTACTTTTACCACAAAAGGAAAAAAATAAAACAAAAACAGGGAAACACAAATAACCCAAGTGGGGCAGGAGTAAATTTTTTTAGGTGAGAGATAAGTATATGACACTGTGATGATGATTTCATGGGTGTATACTTACCAAAAATGTCATCAAGTTGCATAAAATAAACATATACAGTTTTCTGTATGCCAATCAAAGGTCAATAAAGAGGAAGACAATTTAAAAAGAAAATTACTATTGGATTTAATATTAGGAGACCACCAATGGCTATCACAGAGTTTCAGGAGCACAGAGAGCAGCAGAACGCAGGATACTGCACATTGAATATGAGGTAAAGCTGTTAAGGACATGACAATAACACTTTGATACCAGATGAAAGTAGGAGCGGGAAATGGGGCAGTAGTTGGATGGGTATTAGGTAGGTAGAAGAGGTTTGAGTTCATTTAGAGGCAAATAAAAGGAAGTAGAAAGGGGGATGCTGAAAGTGCAGTAGAAAGAGTAGAAAAAGGGGGATGCTGAAAGTGCAGTAGAAAGAGTAGTTCTGGAAGCAATAGTGAGGAGTGGGATACAGAGCTGAGTTAAAAGGTGTAAGAGAGAAGGCAGGAAGACAGGACAGTCGTGAAAGTAGATGTGGATGTAGATTAGCTTGTAGGAAAGGTTCTGGTTAGTTTATGTAAATTAACAGTCTCATTTTGTTTTCCAGGCTGGAGTGCAGTGGGGTGATCTTGGCTCACTGCAACCTCCACTTCTGGGTTCAAGTGATTCTCCTGCCTCAGCCTCCTAAGTAGCTAGGATTACAGGTGGGCACCACCACACCCAGCTATTTTTTCTATTTTTAGTAGAGATAGGGTTTTGCCATGTTGGCCAGGCTGGTCTGGAACTCCTGACTTCAGGTGATCTGCCCACCTCGGCTTCCCCAAGTGCTGGGATTACGCCACTGCCCCTGGACGTTTCTTAAAAGCTAAAGGAGGTAAGGTTTGTTGCTGATAATTGTAGGCAGGGGTTTTGAATACTAAGCATAAGATATCTGTGTATTCTTGGAATACTCATAAAGAAGGATGAAAGAAAAGGATGTACTAGAGCAAGTAATTGGAATCAAGCCACAGATTTCTTGGGGCACCAAGCTTTACAGTGGTATAATATTCTATGATAATCAACAGCCATCCCCATGTGTAAATGGTAAGGTGGGCTTTAATTCTGAGTTGCAGTTTGGCCAGAAAAGTGCAGTAAAATAAAAATTACAAGGTAACTGAGATACCTGATGGGGAAGGAGTAGATGATCAGTGATATGGTTTGAATTTGTGTCCCGGCCCAAATTTCATGTCTAATTGTAAACCCCAATTTTGGAGGCAGGGCCCTGGTGGGATTTGACTGGATCATGGGGGCGAGTTTCCCTTTTGCCGTTCTCATGATGGTGAGTGAGTTCTCGTGAGATCTAGTTGTTTAAAGGTGTGTAGCAACTTCCCCTTCACTCTCTTCTTCTCTGTCCACGTGAAGATGTGCCTGCTTCCCCTTCCCCTTCTGCCATGATTGTAAGTTTCCTGAGGCTTCCCCCGCCATGCTTCCTGTACAGCTTACAGAAGCATGAGACAATTAAACCTCTTTTCTTTGTAAATTACCCAGTTTCAGGTATATCTTTATAGCAGTGTGAATGGACAAATGCAATGAGTCATGTCGTATATGTGGGACTGAGAAGGAAGAGAGGCCAGCAGGAGTTGATAGATCAGAAGAAGATAAAACAGTCAAGAATCTTTGCATTTCTTTAAATCAAAGAGTAGAAATGATGTGAGTTACATTATAGGAAACCTGGACAGATAGGAATATAAGATCAGAGAGAAGGTTATTGAAGTAGAATTTCTCAAACATATTTGTTTCAGATGATTTCACTCTCAAAAAATTGTTTGATATGGAAAGGAGTAAATATTGTGATCATTAACGATGTTCATGAATTTGAGACTAGAAAAGATTTTGGAACCAAAGGAAAATATTGAAATATCCTTGTTTAGTTTTAATATAAGTAATCTGTCAGAGAAATAACTTGTCTGTGGTCCCACACCTACTTTGTGGAGGAATTACAAGTATTTGTGGTGGAATTAGGAACAGAATTAAGATTCTTTTTTCAAATATATTAGCTTATTTATTTATTTATTATTGTTATTACCTCTGTTACCTAATATTGGAGAGTGTATTAATATCTTCTTCTTTTTGTCCCTGAAAATGAGGAATCAATTGCTTAAGATAGCAGTGAAACTTGTCAACAATACGTCTCAGAACAAATGATAAGCAATGGTAAAAAATAAAATGTTGCTTGTCTTTTGCTCATGAAACTATATCTGTCATTCATAAACTGAGCTCTCCCTCTCTCAGTGTTTGCATATACACCTTATAGAGGAGGGGTGGTAGAAGACAGGTTAACATTTGAATGGAATCTATTATTGTCTTTTATTATTTTCACATACTAGTCAAGAAAGATATCTAATATAAAAAAGAAAACAATCTTTATATTTGCATATTGAATTGTATTACTTTTCTACTGTTGATGCAAATATTTTTGCTAAGTCTCCCATGTTGAATCAGAGTTATTCTAGAAGTCCAGAGTTTGCATGCTGATGTGCTTATTATTGTCTCTTGTAAAAAGAAACATCTACTTTAGAGGCAGTGTTAAGTGATGCTGTGCACATATTTGTATGTATTATTAACACTTTAACAACAGGGGCTGGTGTCTGTGGTGAAGGTAGAACAGGTGCCACAAGCCACTGGGCTGACTCTCATCGTGGTTTCTAGTTAGATTTCAAAAGATAAAGAAAATTGTACCCTCACCTCCCAAAGAAGATAATTCTTGGGCACATGTCAAATGACTGTAAATAATTCTATGAAATCAATTGTCACATGAATTGAATTCAGCACATCTTTCCTTTTGTTTTAGGTAGGGAGGCATTCTTTTCATAGAAACCATAAAAATAGTGTGATGAAATTTTCTGAGTCAATCAGACATTTTGAGTGATTCAGTTAAACTCTAACCCTATTATTGGATACCTATTACATATAGAAAACACAATAGAAGGCCAGGCACGATGGCTCATGCCTGTAATTCCAGCACTTCGGGAAGCCGAGGTGGGCGGATCACTAGGTCAGGAGTTTGGAAACAGCCTGCACAACATGGTGAAACCCCGTCTCTACTAAAAACACAAAAATTAGCTGGGCATGGTGGCGTCTGCCTGTAACCCAGCCACTCAGGAGGCTGAGGCAGGAGAATCGCTGGAACCCAGGAGGCAGATGTTGCAGTGAGCTGAGATCACACCGTTGCACTCCAGCCTGGGCGCCAGCGACAGAGCAAGACTGCATCTCAAGAAAACAAACAAACAAACAAACAAAACCACACAATAGAAAATAACCCTAAGTCACAGAAATACTTGTAATGATTTACATTAACACTTTTTAAGTACTATATTCGTTTAGTACTATATTCATTTGTTAGCTATTTAAGGCAAAGACATATGTACTTATCAAAGTATACAAGGTAGTTGAGAACTCAGCTTGATATGATACTAAGAATTTGGACAGTCTGTTCTAGGTGGAGGGAGTATGGAGTAAAAAAGAAAGGGAAAAAACTACTAATTTTGAATTATTGCAACATAAATTTTAGAAGCAGAGATAGAGGCAATGCTATATTAAGCTGGAGAGATAGGCAGAAACTAGATTCTGAAGCAATACTGATTAGATAAAGTCACAACAGAAATCAATCAAGGAGGATAGAAGATGCAAATGTCATTATGCACAAAAGCTAAAGTAAATATTGTAATTCATCATAACATTTTTTCAAATATTATAGGAATTTTAATGAAAATACAGTCATCCTTCAGTATCCCTGGGGGATTTGTTCCAGGGCCTCCCCTTGGATATCCAAACTGGAAGATGTTCAAGCTACTGAAAGAAAATGGCATAATATTTGCACATTCTCCCAAGTACTTTCAAGTATTTCTAGATTACTTATAACACATGATATAATATAAATTCCATGTAAATAATTATTGTAGTGTATTGTTTAGAACATACAAACAAGAAGAAAATCTATACATGTTTAGGATGGATGCAATTTTAAAAACAGATTTTTGATGCACAATTTGTTGAATCCATGGATGAGGAACCCATGTACAAGAAGGGCCAATTGTATTACTTTACATAATCTGTTTAAAATATTTCCATTTTCCAAAGAATAAAATATGTACATATATATTTTAAGAGGCATAGTACTTAAAATAAAATTGTGTGGCCTCTTCTCAGTTCTTCACCTATTGGTTACTTTTTAGTATTTTCTAGTATTAAGTATTATCACCCGCCATTGTAACTTTAATTTGATGATAAAAATATAGTCTACTTATGTCTTGAAAGCCTTCCTGAAGCCTTTTTTTCTAGCCCAACCTAATATTACTCCTGCCCTTTCTTGAATTATATTCAGTAAATAAGTCTATTAACTGCTTCTGCAAGCTTACTCTGAGTTTCTGTGAGTATCCCTGCCCCACTCCCAACACATTTTTCTTCATAAAGACATCCCTTTCCTTTATTTTCCACTTGTCAAAACCTACTCAAGTTCATCTCTGGAAAGATGCTACTCTTCACATGAAGCTCTAATTAATCAGGGAGAATTGGCCTCTACTTTTGCTCCCACAGATGTGGTTAAACCTTTATTTGAAGACAAGGATTGTTTCTTTCTTAAATTATATATAAACCACCCAAACCTTTATACCAGATGCTGTTATTTGAAAGAAAGCTAGGCCTTGGCTACTGTTACTTCTCCAACATCATCCTCCTTGTTTGGTTCTGACCTCTGCAACCCTCTGCGTCTCACAGGCAGGATGGTTCACCTCCACCAGAATTACAGTCTAATCCCAGTGCTCAGGACTAGTTCTGAACAAAGCAGCCTTTAGGCATAATCGATTTAAAGATCAAACCCATTTATACTAGCCACTGACATATTCTTTTTTCTACTGAAACACCATGAACCTTTTTACCAGTTACTCTACATGGTTACCTAGTTGATCATTCCTCTATTATCTCATGCTGGACTATTCTGTCAGTTTTTATGGTCTGAAATAATATATTTAAGTCCTTCAGTCTCCAACCAGGGCACTGATTATTGGAGTGGGTGGACATTAAGTGTTCAATAAATGTCTTTTGAGTGAATGAATGAATGAGTAAAGTACATGCGGAAATCAGTGAATGAATTGTTAAGACTTTGTGGAATCATGTACTGATTGCCACTGTCCGGGGAATTACACTGAAAAGAGAGGCCACTCCTTAGTTTCATGCAATTTTTCCCACTATGCAGCCTTCTTTCTGATAAGGGGTATGTTATTGCTAAGGAATGGACTTGCCAAAGTAAATCCTCCCCTCTCTATGTGATAAAGAGAAGGAGGAGAGAGTCCTTTGATGAATAATGTATCTAATATTCAATAATGTTACTAATTACAAGTATCAACATTGCAATATACACCTTTTAAAGTAGTAAGAAAGCATCAAGATGACTTACACTTCATCTTTTATACAGAAGAGTCTCTTAAAAATAAGAAAGGTTGAGTTATTTGCTGAAATTTCATAGTAAATTGCAGCAGAATTGAGAAGACAACCTTGGTTTCCTATCTCACCATCCAGCGCTCTTTCCATTATAAGCGTATTTACAATTATGGCCTTAACAATGAAGTGAGCTAATATGACTTAATCTTCATACTTCTTGACTAGTGATTACATTTTTACTTATTGCTGTATCACGAAGTTGCCAAGAAGCTTTATAAAAAAAAAATTGTACAAACTGTGATTTTATGACACATCAGTCTTTTCTTGATACCAACTAGGCTGAAGATAACATTTTTTGCCAACCCTTCTCATCTGCCAAATAGCTTTTTAAAAGCAGTAAATATAAAGTAAAATTTCAAAGCAAATGCTCACTCAATTCTCAAGGCAACAATTTAGAAAAGGAAAGCAACAGAAATCTCAGGAGGAGCTTCTAAGAGGTCATGTGGCCTTGGATGGAACTTTGCACTCTCTCAAATCCCTCGAGGAAGGGAAGTCATTTGTGCTGGCAGTGCTGGGGCAGAGCGGTCCCTGAGAGTCAGCTGCGGAGCTGCTTGGGATGTGCTCTTCATCCTTTTCCTCCCCAGGAGACTTCTTAGAACACTTGGAGCAATAAAAGAAGGAATCAGTTCAACTCTCCTGCTTGTGGAACAGATTAGGAGATACAGACTAGTGTAAAATACTTTCATTTTCACACTGCTAGAATTTGTTATTATATTGAAGGCTGTTGTATTAGTTTGTAAGGGCTGCCATAGCTAAGTATCATAAACTGGGTGGCTTAGGACCCAGAAAAAATCTATTTCCTCACAGCTCTGGAGGCTAAGCTTAAGATCAAGGTGTCAGCAGGGTTTCTTCTGAAGCTTGGCTCATAGAGTGTCATCTTCTCTTTGTCTCCACACAGCCTTCCCTCAGTATCTCCCTGTGTCCTCATCACCTTTCCTTCTAAGGACATCAGTCATTTTGGATTAGGACCCACACACATGACCTCATGTTACCTTAATTACCCCTTTGAGATCCTGTTTCCAAATACAATCACATTATGAGGTACTGAAGGTTAGGGCCTCGATATAGGAATTTTGGAGGAGCACAATTCTTTAACAAATGTCTTTTACTATAGGTCCAACTTCCAACACAAAGTAGAGAAAATTTGGGGCCATGCTTTTCGGGAATATGACAATTCTAGATAAAGTGCCAACCAGCCCTCTGCTTTTCTATTGGCAGAAAACCTGGAAGACAGTTCTGAATTGAGCCCCTGCTTAGGTAGCTTGCAGTTAGATTCCAGGACCCTAACATTGAAAACTGATACTTGTTTGTTATTTCCATAACTTAATGTCTATGTTAAATAAAATTCTTGCTTAAAGTTAGGATGGGCTTATGTTAGTGATAGAAGCTTGATTCAAGTGTTCATTTATAATAAAACATCAGCTATTTATTTTTTGATGACTGGTTTATTATGGTGTATTAGGGTTCTCTAAAGGGCCAGAACTAATAGGATAGATGTATATAGGAAGAGGAGTTTATTAAGGAGTATTCACTCACACAATCAGAAGGTGAACTTCCACAATAGGCTGTCTGCAAGCTGAGAAGCAAGGAAGCAAGTCTGAGTCCCAAAACCTCAAAAGTATGGAAGCCAATAGCGCAGCGTTCAATCTATTGCTAAAGGCCCAGAGCCCCTGGCCAACCATTGGCGTAAGTCCAAGAGTCCAACAGATGAAGAACTTGAAGTCAAATGTTTGAGGACAGGAAGTACCCATCACAGGAGAAAGATGAAAGCCAGAAGCCTCAGCAAGTTTAGTCTTTCCATGTTCTTCTGCCTGCTTTATTCTACCCACATTGGCAGTTGATTAGATTTTGCCCACCCAGACTGAGGGTGAGTCTGCCTTTCCCAACCCACTGACTCAAATATTAATCTCTTCTGGCAGTACCCTCACAGACACACCCAGGATCAATACTTTGCATCCTTCAATCCAATCTAGTTGACACTCAGTATTAACCATGACAAGTCCACCCCTTGTCAACTTGAACCCATACATATCTCCTGGAATCATATGTAATATTCAAATAAAGACAATAATAAGGTCATAATTACACCTAACATAATACAACTATCCTTCATACAACCAGAAGTGTACTAATCCTTAACTTAAATGCTGTTTCATGAAGTTAACAACACTTAAATGCTGACATGAAGTCAGTCATTCTTATGTCACATGATTAAGGAAAAAGGAAATAAAGTGAAGATATTTTATTAGTACAAGTGTATACATTCACGAACATGTTCTTAACAAAATAAGAAGGAAATACTCATGACAATTAGTCCTCGTTTCTGCAACTGGTCATGTTGTTGTAAGCTGGTATTGATGACTACCTTCTACTTTCTGTAGAAGTACATTCTGTGTTTCCTTTGCCTTCAGCAAGCACCTCAGCAGGTTGTAGTTTTTTACCTGGTGGAATGACCCAAACCTTCATTCCCAAAGAGTCTGGTCCATTTGTAGTCCTGCCTGGATTGGGTTGTTGTAGTTTCCCATTGACCTTAATCACAGGGCATGATAATACTAAGAGACAATGGATCTCTTGTATTCCATGCATACTCTTCCTTACCTCCATGATGGAGTAGTACACAGATTTCATCTTGGTAGTCTGGGTAAATCACCCCAGCAAATACTGTAACTCTCTTCTAACCTGTTGACTTAGAGGTAGGAGAAGCCAAAAATGGCCAGATGGTAACCTTAACTTCCAGTTTAACGGAATCATTGTTGTATCCCCTGGTGGCAGCATTCCTCTCCCTGGAACTAAGACCTCTAAGCCAGCAGAACATAATGTCATGGGAACATGAAGCAAGAATTTTGCTAGTGTGTCACTAGAGGTGATGGTGATGATGAATGGTGCCACTTCCACTTCCATCACTTGATTCCTGGTCCTGGGAATCCTGGTTATGGGAGAAAGAGTACCATATTTTGGATGCTGATTCAGAGTATACAAAGATTTCTGGAGAACTTTGCCCCAGTCCTGCAAAATGTTGTCACATAGTTAGCATTAGAATTGTGACTTCAAAAGACCATTCCACAGTTCTATCAACCCAGCTGCTTCATGATGATGGGAAACATGGTAAGACCAGTGAATTCCATGAGCATGAACCCATTGCCACACTTCTTTAACTGTGAAGTAAGTGCCTTGGTCAGAGGAAATGCTGTGTGGAATACCATGACAGATAAACCATTCTGTGAGTTCATGGGTGGTAGTCTTGGCAGAAGCATTGTGTACAGAATAGGCAAACCCATATCCAGAGTAAGTGTCCATTCCTGTGAAGACAAACTGCTGCCCTTTCCATGATGGAAGAGGTCCAATATAATTGACCTGCCACCAAGTAGCTGGCTGATCACCCTAAAGAATGTTCCCATATCAGAAGTTCAGTGTTAGTCTCTGCTGCTGGCAAATTGGGCCCTCAGCAGTGGCTGTAGCCAAGTTAGCCTTGACGAGTGGAGTTAGCCTTGATGAGTTCATGTTGCTGAGCCCATGCATAACCTCCATTCTTGCCACCATGACCACTTTGTCATTGCCCAACGGGCCAATGACAGGGGTGGCTGGGGAAAAAGGGTTAGTGGTGTCCACAGAATGAGTCATCCTATCCACTTTATTATTAAAATCCTCCTCTGACGAGGTCACACTTTGGTGAGCACTCACATGGGATACAAATGTATTCACAGTTTTTGACGTCTCAGAGAGGTCTATCCACATACGTCTTCCCCAGATTTCTTTGCTACCAATTTTCCAATCATGCTTTTTCTATGTCCCTGATAATCCAGCCAAACCATTAGCTACAGCCCATGAATCAGTATATAATTGCACATCTGGCCATTTCTCCTTCCAAGAAAAGTGCATAACCTGGTGCATTGCTCAAAGTTCTGCCCACTGGGAAGATTTACCTTTGCTACTGTCCTTTAAGGTATCCTAGAAAGGGGCTGTGGTGCTGCAGCTGTCCACTTTTAGGTGGTGCCATCGTATCTGGTATCATGCATAAACACCTGTAAACCAGATTTGGTATCGTGCTGAACCATCAGTAAACCAGGCCCTAGTCTTCTCTTCCTCTGTCAATTATAGAGAACTCCCCATGAGGTCATTGGTGCAGGCTGTGGGAGGGAAGGCAGAAGAGCAGGAGTGGAGGTCATGGGCATTTGATCCACTTTCTTATGTAACTTACTTTTGCCTTCTGGACTACATATATACTATTTCCATTTGATGATGGAATGCTGTTGTGCATGCTCAACTTAATGGCTAGGTGAGTCAGAAAGCACCCCGTTCATGATAGGCAGTTCAGGTTACATGGTGACTTGATGACCCACAGTTAAATATTCAGTTTCTACCAAAGCCCAGTGACATGGTTTGGCTGTGTCCCCACTGAAATCTCATCTTGAATTGTAGCTCCCATAATCCCTATGTGCCACGGGAGGTACCTGGTGAGAGGTAATTAAATCATGGGTATGGGTTTTTCCATGCTGTTCTTGTGATAGTGAATAACTCTTATGAGATCTGATGGTTTTATAAAGGGTAGTTTTCCTGTGCATGCTCTCTTGCCTGCTACTATGTAAGATGTGCCTTTGTTACTCCTTTGCCTTCTACCATGATTTTGAAGGCCCCAGCCATGTGGAACTGTGAGTTCATTAAACCTCTTTTTCTGTATAAATTACCTAGTCTTGGGTATTTCTTATAGCAGTGTGAGAATAGACTAATACAGGAAATTGGTACTAGTAGAGTAGGGTACTGCTATTAAGATACCTGAAAAGGTGGAAGTGACTTTGGAACTGGGTAACAAGTAGAGGTTAGAACAGTTTGGAAGGCTCAGGAGTAAACAGTAAGATGTGGGAAAGTTTGGAACTTCCTTGAGAATTGTTAAACAGTTTTGACCAAAAAGTCCTGGCTGAGGTGATCTCAGATGGAAATGAGAAACTTATTGGAAACTGGAGCAAAGGTGATTCTTGCTATGCTTTAGCAAAAAGACTGGTGGCATTTTTTTCCTGCCCTAGAGATCTGTGGAACTTTGAACTTGGGAGAGATGATTTAGGGTATCAGGTGAAAGAAATTTCTAAGTAGCAAAGTATTCAAGATATGACTTGGGTGCTCTTAAAAGTATTCAGTTTTATTCATTCACAAGGATACAATTTGGAATGGCTTAGGTTTGAAAGGGAAGCAGAGCATAAAAGTTCAGAAAATGTGCAGCCCGATGATGCACTAGAAAAGTAAAACCCATTTTCTGAGGAATAATTCAAGCTGGCTACAAAAATTTACATATGTAATAAGGAACCAAATGTTAATCACCAAGACAATGGGGAAAATGACTCCAGAGCATGTCAGAGGTCTTCACAGCAGCCCATCCCATCACAAGCCAGGAGGACTAGAAGGGAAAACTGGCTTCGTGGGCCAGGCCCAGGGCCTTGCTGCATTGTGCAGTTTTAGGACTTGGTGCCCTGAATCCCAGCCATGGCTAAAAGGGGCCAATGTACAGCTCAGGCCATAGCTTCAGGGAGTGTAAACCCAAAGCCTTGGTGACTTACACTTGGTATTGGGCCTGTAGGTATACAGAAGTCAAGAATTCAGATTGGGAAACCACCGCCTAGATTTCACAAAACTGTGTGGAAATGCCTGGATGTCCAGGCAGAGGTGTGCTGCAGGGGTGGAGTCCTCCTGGATAACCTCTGCTAGGGCAATGTGGAAGGGGCGGGAGCCTCCACATGGAGTCGCCACTGGGACACCACCTTGTAGAGCTGTGAGAAGAGGGCCACTGTCCTCCAGACTCCAGAATGATAGATCCACTGACAGCTTGAACCATGCACCTGAAAAAGCCGTGGACACTCAATGCCAACCCATGAAAGCAGCCAGGATGGGGGCTGTACCCTGAAAAGCCACAGGAGCAGAGCTGCCCATGACCACAGGAACTAACCTCTTGCATCTATGTGACCTGGAGTCAAAGGAGATTATTTTGGAGCTTTAAGATTTGACTGCCCAACTGGATTTTGAACTTACATGGGGCTGGTATCCCCTTTGTTTTGGCCAATTTTTCCCACCAAGAATGGATGTATTTACCCAATGTCTGTACTCACATTTTATCTAGGAAGTAACTTACTTGCTTTTGATTTTACAGGCTCATAGGCAGAAGTGACTTGCCTTGTCTCAGATGAGACTTTGGACTTGGAGTTTTGAGTTCATAATGCAATGAGTTAAGAATTTGGGGAACTGTTGGAAAGGCATGATTGATTTTGAAATATAAGTATATGAAATTTGGGAGAGGTCAGGGGCAGAATGATACGGTTTGACTCTGTGTCCACACCCAAATCTCACCTTGAATTGTAGCTCCCATAATCCCCATGTGTTGTGGGAAGGACCTGGTGGGAGGTAATTGTCTCATGGGGAAAGGTTTTTCACGTGCTGTTCTCATGATGGAGAATAAGTCTCAAGAGATCTGATAGTTCTATAAAAGGCAGTTCCCCTGCACATGCTCTCTTGCCTGCTGCCATGTAAGATGTATGTTTGCTCTTCCTTAGCCTTCTGCCATGACTTTGAGGCCTCCTTAGCCATGTGGAACTGTGTTCATTAAACCTCTTTTTCTTTGTAAATTACCCAGTATTGGGTATTTCTTATAGCACTATGAGAATGGACTGATACAACCAGCAACAGTCCAAGAGCTGTCTCTCAAAAGGAGAGTAGCTTTCTGTGGAAGATGGCAGGGCCTTGCTCCAAAATCCTAGAGGCCTCTGCTGTGATTCAGCTATGGGGGGCCTGCCAAAGACTCCAAACAGCATCCATACCTGCCTCTGACACTGCAAGCACCATTGGATCTGCTGGATCATATGGCCCAAGTGGCAGAACAGCTTGCACAGCATCCTGAACCTGTTGCAGAGCCTTCTCCTGTTCTGGACTCCACTCAATACTGGTAGCCTTTTGGGTCACTTATTAAATTGGCTGGAATAACACACCCAGATGAGGAATGTGTTGCCTTCAGAATCCAAATGGGCCCAGTAGGAGTTATGCTTCTTTCTTGGTTTTAAGAGGGGCCCAGTGCAGCAACTTATCCTTCACCTTAAAAGGAGTATCTTGACAGGCCCCATGCCACTGGACACCTAGAAATTTTACTGACATAGAAGGTCCCTGAATTTTAGTTAAATTTATTTCCCATCACCTGACACACAAATGTCTCACCAATAAGTCCAGTGTGTTTTCTGCTTCTTTCTCATGGATCCCATCAGCATTATGTTGTCAATGTAGTGGACCAATGTAATATCTTGTGGAAGGGAAAAGCAATCAAGATCTCTGTGAACAGGATTATGACGCAAAGCTGGAGAGTTGATATACCCCCTAGGTAGGGCAGTGAAAGTATATTGCTAGCCTTGCCAGGTGAAGGCAAATTGCTTTTGGTGGGCCTTATGGAATGGAGAAAAAAGAATGGAGAAAATGGCATTTGACAAATCAATGGCTGAATACCAAGTACCAGGAGATGTGTTAGTTTGTTCAAGCAATAAAACCACATCTAGTACAGCAACTGCAATTGGAGTAACTACTTAGTTAAGCTTACCATAATCCACTGTCATTATTAAAGATCCAACTGTCTTCTGCACAGGCCAAATAGGAAAGTTGAACAGGGATGTGATGGGAATCACCACCCTGCATCTTTCAAGTCCTTCATGGTGGCACTAATATCCGCAGTCTCCCTGGGAATGCAATATTGTTTTTGATTTACTATTTTTCTAGGAAGAGGCAGCTCTAATGGCTTCCATTTGGCCTTTCCCACCATAATAGCCCTCACCTTACCAATCAAGGAGCCAATGTCGGGAATCTGCCTGCTGCTATGTATGTCTATGCCAATTATGTATTCTGGCACTCAGTGCCCTCAGCCTCACTGGGGTCTTCCCACACATCCTGCATTCCAAGTTGCAGGGTCCCATATTTTTTTCCAATTAATACCCTCACTTTAACAGTAGACACCTGGTGAGGCTGAGCGCTTACTTTTGTTGCAGGTCAGCCACCAGCATGATAAGAGCTTGTGTCTGATTTTCCACAATTTCAGCCCTTTGTCTACAGGAGATCAGACTCTCACCCAGGGCAATCTTTTAGAAGATTTGAAGCTCAGTGTGTGTTCTGGAACTGGGAGTTAGAATCTCCGAGCTCATCATTTTCTTTCATCATTTTGTCCAGCAAACATAGAAGCAACAAACCAATTTCATTATGTTCCGTGGTCCTCCACATATGGTCAAAGATGTCATCTATAGAGTCACTAAACTTCTTGCCTCTCATGAGCGGTGAATCAGGAGTATCAAATGTACTTATTTTGCATAGCTCTCTCAATAATTCATGCAAAGGGCTATCAATGTTCTCCATACTATTAGAAGTAGAGTCCTTATCATTTTGGGGTCTAATAATATTAAGCAGTCAACTCTTGAAACTCTCAGACCAACTAAAGAATTCCATCCTTAAAATTCTGTTCCTCTCAAACTGACACTTCTGGTATCAAAATCTGTTTTAGTCAAGATTCTCTAGAGGGACAGAATAGGATAGATGTATGATTAAAAGGGAGTTTATTAAGGACACACGATCACAAGTTGAAGTCCCACAAGAGGCTGTCTGCAAGCTGCGGAACCAGGAAGCCAGTCTGAGTCCCCAAACCTCAAAAGTAGGGAAGCCAACAGTGCAGCGTTCAGTCTGTGGCCAAAGGCCCGAGAGCCCCTGGGAAACCCCTGGTGTAAGTTCAACAGTCCAAAAGCTGAAGATTTTGGGGTCCAATGTTCAAGAGCAGGAAGTACCCAGCATGGGAGAAAGATGAAGGCCAGAAGACTCAGAACATCCTCTTATTCCACCTTCTTCTGCTCGCTTGATTCTAGCTGCACTGGCAGTTGATTAGGTTGTGCCCACCCACATTGAGAGTGGGTCTGCCTCCAGTTTACTGACTCAAATCTTAATCTTTTCTGGCAACACCCTCACAGATGCACCCAGGAATAATACTTTGCATCCTTCAATCCAATCAAATTGACATTTAATATTAACCATCACATATAGATAGTGAAATTTTCTAGGCAGTGAAGATGTGATATGCAGAAAAATGCTCCCCAAACATGTCTCTGCCATAATCTTTTGTGAATATGTTACCTTTGATAAAAGCAAAACATCAGCCAAATTACATTTAAAGGAGTTTAATTGAACAATTAATGATTCAGGAATTGGGCAACCACAGAATCACAGCAGATTCACAGAGACACCAGCACAGTTAAGTGGTAGAAGAAGATTTATAGACAAAAATAGGGACATGACAAACAGAAATTGGAAGTTAGGTACAGAATGGCTGGATTGGTTAGAGCTCAGCATATGCCTTATTTGAACACAGTTTGAACACTCAGTAATATATGAATGGTTGAAGTATCACTGCTGGGATTGGCCAAGACTCAGCTATATTATAGACACATACTCCTAAGTTAGGTTTTCAATCTTGTCTATTAAGCTAGATTACAGCTTATCCACAAGGACTCAAATATAGAAGCACAGTCAGGCCATATTTAGTTTGCCTTAACACCTTACATGGCAAAAGGGACTTTGCAGACAGAATTAAGGTTAAGGACCTTGAGATGGGGATATTATCTTGGATAAGTCTGATAGGCCGAATCTAATCATATGAGTCTATAAAAGTGGAGAAACGTTCATGTCTGTAGAGAGCCAGAAATACCGTAGCATGAGAGAGAGAGAGTTTCCATGTTACTGACTTTAAAGGTGGAGGAAAGTATCACGAGCCAAGAAATGTGGGAATTGTCTAGAAGTTGGAAGAGGCAAAGAAACAGATTTATAACTTGATAGTCTAGAAAAGAGCACAGTACTGTCAACATCTTGATCTTAGCTCACTGAGACCTGTTTTGAACTTCTGACCCATATAACTCTAAAATAATAAATTTGTGGTTTTTGTTTAAGCCACTAACCTTCTGCCAATTTATCATGGCACAATAGAAAACACATACAATAATTTAACGTTATAATTATTTGAAGATTTTTGTGCAACTTTGTCTAAAAAACTATCATTACATGAATTTATCTGCTTATTTATAATAGTCTTAAATACAGCAAGTGACATATACATTTAAAGATTCAAACCCCTGATAATGTTATTAATTTTTGATCATCCTTTATTTAACACAGATCTGAATGCTATTCTACTTTTTATGTAAAAAATTTCTAAGTCCTTGGTAAGTACAAATAGTTGATTTTTATACAAGATTTTAAAAGATACATGATAAAGCAAAGATTTTGGTAAAATCTATTATCGTAAAGAATACTGTAGAAAAGCAGACTGGAACATACTTGATTACTAGATAAGGCATGCTGCCTACATCTGTTCATTAAACACAGAACCCTGAGAGTAATAGTATAATAAAGATGTGAGAAGACATTACTTTGTAATGTTAAATGCATTAAAAAGAGAAAACATGACTTCCTTCTTTTTATGCCTACATAATATTCTGCTATGTATGAATACTACATTTTCTTTATCTAATCCACTGTTGATGGGTGCCTGGGTCGATTCCATGTCTTTTCTATTGTGAATAGTTCTGTGGTGAACGTACTGTGCATGCATCTTTTTGGTAGAATGATATTATTTTCCTTTGGAAATAGATGAAGCTGAGAACTCCAAAGTCCCAATTCACCTGATTCTCTGTCAACAGGAGTGCCAGTTCATGTACACTCATCTGAAGAAATTAGTCTTCTATGTATGCACCCTGCTTATATGAAATGCACACACTGCTTTTTTGAAGGGCATTGCATTGAGTAATAATTAAAATGACCACTGGGTTGTATTGCTGTTTTATCTCATGTCCTTTTCTAACAGCGTGTTTATTTTTACTGCAGTTGCTACTTTTGTTTCCACAACCCTTGGTGTCACTTTTCTCTCCTACAGCACTTCTAATATTGCTGATATAAATCATTTTCTCCTCTCCTTCCCCCTCTGAAGATGATGGTGATAGTGATTAATATGGTGATAATGTTGATAGTGATGATGATAATGGCGAAGTTTAAAGAAGAGGCTTTTAATTATTTTATTTTATATTTTTAACATTTTAACTTTAAAACTGATTAGTGTGATTTCTGACCTGAACATTTGACTATAGATTACATATAATTATGTGATTTTAACATTTATTTTTCAAAGAAGAATATTTTAATTTTGTAGTTTTTGATTAAGTCAGTAAGTTATTTCCTAATAAGTATCTTCATGTTCTGGGAAAATATTTAAGTCATAAAGCAGTGACCTGTAATTGACAATTACATTAATTTTTTCAAAGAAAGTATAATAAATATATAGTATTCAAGATATTTAAAAACATCAATCTGAATTTTAATCAGAGTTACCCAAATCTAAACCTATTTAAACACACATGAGTCAACCTGCCAGTGAGTCCTGGGGGCCCAGGGCAACGACAGGATTTGTGCTTGGATTGTTCTTTCGGTAGATTTGATCAAATGGTATTAATGTGATTTGAACTCTAAAATTCCAGCCAGAGCCTAGAAAATCTTTTATTTAATTCCCCTGCTCCCTGAAAGCACTGAGTTTAACACGCCTCCAGTTCTAATCCATTAACGTTAACAACCTTCAGAGCCATTAGCGATAACAACTTCCTCCGTCACAGTTTCTCATAGTAACCCCCTGTGAAGAATTTATACAAAAAGTAGATAAAGGGAGAATAAACAGATTCACATCTTTTAACACACTGATGCTAGCCATGGGGACAAAGTGCGTGGTCAAGGCTTGTGTGCACACACATCAAGCTAAGAATTCAGCAGACTCCGTTGCCGCCGTTCCCGTGTTCTTACTTACTTCAGGATGCAAATTCATGTCCTACGGGGCAAGCTAGGTTTATAATGCCACCTTTCTCCCTTCTGGAGTTTACAAACAACTGTCAGATGGACAGAGAGCCAGTGGTGAGGGAGGCTGCAGAGTTGCAGTCATTTGCTGTAAACTCAATTCTTCTTCCTTTCTGCCTGCTTTGAGATTCCACAAGAACCAAGTATTTTGAAGATTGCCCCTTCAAATCACGAAAACTTTTAAATGCCTCCTCTCGTCTCACCTGGACATTTGGTTTTGATTTTGCATTTGCAAACTAGGGGTGGATTTAGTATCCCATTCTGGCAGTGGTTTTAGACCTGCCACTGGGCCTACATTGCCTTTCCTCTTCTCTCTTTTGTTGGGCTTTGTTCAGGACATTGCCAGGCAGCAAGGTGGGACTGGGGTTTGGCCAGCAGAGACAAGCGCTGGGATTAAGTGATTTTTCTTTTTTACTTACTGTTATTTAAACTCTGGATAGTCTCTGTCTTAAATCATACTGATGGCCTTGCATTTGTGTAGATTTTTTTTTCTTTATTTTTCTCCATTGTTTTTCAGCTACCTGGAAATTTCCAATTTTTTAAATCACAAAAACAAAAGTCATAATTGGAAAGTTCTTTAAGGGGTCTTGTGATCTAGTCTCCTCCCTTTGGGTGGTTTATGAAGTGCCACCCCATTCAAGTGCTGTGGTTTGTGAACTCGATGAAAAAGTATTCTGTTAGAAGTAAGGCCTGTGTAGAATCCTAACACATTGTAAAACATTCCATGGTACCTAGAACCTCATTACACTGTTTCATCTTGCAAGTTTCAATAATTTCAGGATGACATTCCAAAATTTGGGCAAATATAACAAATAGCATGCTATGGTTAAAAGTTAATTGCTAATGAAAGTGCAATAATTAATTTTATTTTTGTTATATTACAGGGAAAGAAAAAGCATTTTATTCATTGGTAGAACTGCAAAGATGTAATAATTTTAATAAATAAATTTTTTTTACTGAATTCTTTATTTCTGAACTAGCTGAACAGATTTTTGAGTTTCCCCTAACATAGAGGATAACTAACTTGTCGCAAATACTAACTGAATGGAGTTAAAAGTCAAAATTTCAAGATTCTTGTTCATATTCAACTACATATTTCCAATGTTTTGTTAGATTATTTTAACTTTATTCATAGTTATCAATATCAATGATTTATAACCTCAACTTCTTTGTATAACAACAAACATTATTGTTACCATGAAGGAATCCTGATTCAGACCCCAAGAATGGGTTCTTGGATCTCACACAAGAAAAAATTCAGGTTGAGTCCACAAAGTAAAGTGAAAGCAAGTTTATTCAAAAAGTAAAGTAATAGAAGAATGGCTACCACCTAGACAGAGCAGCAGTACAGGCTGCTTGTCTGAGTATACTTACAATTATCTCTTGATTATATGCTAAACAAAGGGTAGATTATTCAATAGTTTCCCAGGAAAGGGGCAGGGATTTTCCCCAACTGAGTGTTCTTCCTCTTTTTAAAATGTGTAGGGTAACTTCCTGATGTTGCCATGGCTTTTGTAAACTGTCCTTGGGCTGGTGGGAGTGTCTTTTAGCATGCTAATGTATTATAATTAACATATGATAAACAGTGAAGATGACCAGAAGTCACCTTCATCACCATCTTGGTTTTGGTGGCCTTTGGCTGGCCTCTTTACCACATCCTGTTTCGTTAGCAGGATCTTTGTGACCTGTATTTTGTGTTGATCTCCAGTCTCATCCTGTGACTAAGAATGCCTAGCTTCCTGGGAATGCAGCCTTAGCCCCTTTTTACCTAACCCCTATTCAAGATGGAGTCACTCTGATTTGAATGCATCTGACACTATGACCTCATTTTGTTGTTGTTGCTGTTGTTGTTATAGTTCAGGTAAGTGGATTGCATGCACTTTGTGCTTCACTGTGGGTAATTTTGATCCTTCACTCATTTGGTGGTATGGCTGATATGTACTTTGGCACTATTAATTTTCAAATTATGTGTACTGCACCATGAGGATGATAAAAGACAAAAGAACTCAGAGCCATACTGCACATGCCTTTAGAGCCATCGGCACGCCATGTTAATGGCTATACAGTCTGCCAAGCATCCTCATGCTAGCAAAGATCTTAATATTCTTATGGCTGATGATTTAACATGAGATAGAATAAAAAGGATCACAGGCTCTAACTTTAATTTCATTATTAAGACACCCCGATCTTCACCACTTTAGAGATTTTTTTGTTCCTAGCATCACCAGCTTTGACTTTTCAAATAAAAGCTTCTCCCATTTATGTTCTCTCTATGACTTCTCCTCTAACTCTCTTCTTTTAACCCCCTGGAAAAAAGTTCTCAATGAATCCATACTTCTTTTTCAACTTATACCAATATTTAAAGAAGCACGTTTCTTTTTAGCTCTTTAGACTAAAAATGGAAATATATTAGTTACTGGCCTATGGAGCAATACATTATTATTTAGGGAGTTTTGATGTGAGAAGGGTATGAAAACTCAACATTTCAAGTTTATCTTGTGAGCTAGATTCTATCATCTATTTCCTTGATTGCTGCTGTTTTATAGGCTAACTCATCACTGTGGCCCCTTTGTAGTCTCAGATTCGTATTTTCTGTTTCCTTTTTTCTGACTTTATGCCTGTTGCTTTGCTAGCTTGATTCTTGTTATAGGTTTTGCCAGAATCCATATCTTTGCTTTGAGATAAAGTTTTAGCTAAGAGTTTGGTGTGATCAAGAAAACCCTATTATCTCTGCGTTAGTTCATTTATTTATTATGACAACTTCATTAATTGAACATGACGTGATAACTACTGTGGTAGAAACTAAAGGTCCAGTCCTGATGCTTGCTATAAGGAAACTCAATGGAGTAGAAAAAATATTAGAATACAATATGGGAAGTGATACGATTGAAGTGCGGGGTGTCTTGAGAATGCAGACAAGGCACAGTACAAGGGAAATACTAAATTAATCTAGGAGTGGAGTCAAGAGGGCAGTGAGAAAACTGTGCAAAAGAGGTGGCTTCTGATCTGAGTTATGAAAAATTAGCAGCAGTTCAATAGTGAAGTCCTTTCACCCTACTAACGCTTTACTTTCAACAAATATCTCCACTGTTACGACATCACTTTTTCTCCTTTATGTTTTTCTCCTGTTACCACCCTATTTCACTTTTTCTCATTAGGGCTCACCTTCTTGGAAAAGTCACTTAGATTTTCTCTATTTTCTTAAAAACCAGACACTCATCAATCATAGCTATCCAGATGCTGCTCCAGCCACTACACAAACACTATTTGTCAGTCTTCAGAGGTGACATCCTAATTGCCAAATTCAATAGCAGCTTTTCTCAATTATCTTATTTGACCTGTGTGTATTGTTTGGCACAGGTTACCACTTCCTTCCTGAAACTCAGCCATTCGTTCACTTTATGCTATCACTTTCTCCTGATTTTCCCCATTTCTGGATGCATATTTAAAATCTTCCTTAGGCAATTTCTCTTTCTCCTCATCCTTTGTAAACAGTGATAGAGAACATACAGCTCTGTGATTCTCTTTGATTAATACATTACATTATTTAATAATAGCTAAGTATAAGATTCCTGATCTGTAGAACTGATGACTGGACTTGTGTTTCTCTGGTCTAGATAGCCAGACTGCAGAGGCATCATTATTCTGACGCCAGTTGATCTGTGTGTAGTGTTTGTAAGGGGCCTACTTTATGTAAGATTCTAAGGGTAAGAAACATGTATATAGCTAGTTAACAAATCATATGCCAATAACAACTTAGGATTATTTCCTTTTCTTCTCCTTCCATTAGTATTCTTGAATGCCTTATTAGTTTTGAAAATATAATTTTAGTTTGATTTATATTTCTACTTGTTTGTATGAAATCCATTTGCTTTCTTGTTGTTTTCTATTTACAATGTATCTCAGAGCAACTGTGAGCTCAATGCCTCTCCAGTCTTCAATCATGCATTTATTCACTCCTTTCATGTCATTAAGGATGATGTTAAATGGGAATAGGATGATGATCCATCCTAAGAGCACCTCATTAGACACTCCTCCCCAACTGTAGAGTGAGCTGTTTATCCAGTCCCTGTGACCAGCCTTCTCTCACCTCCGTTTCATCAATAGCTACTTTAACTAGGCTGTCATCATTGCTCGATTTCCCAAATTTCCTTTCTTCATTTTTCTCTTTAAAAAATGAGAGCTGTATCTAACCCATTATCAATGGCTCATTGATTTTTATGTTCCTCCTTATTTGTTACCAGGCTTGTATTTTCTCTGCCCTCTTTTCTTCTCTTTCAACATTTAAAAGCTCTACTCGGTGGTATTACTAATATGTCCCTGTGTTGCTCTTCGCCAGTGTTCCTTACTGAAATTTCCTATCTTGGATTCTGTTTTCCATTTTTAACTGACTCTTGTTTGTTCGTATATCTTATATAATAAGTTAAACTGCTGGAAGGTAAAATAAAAAAACAAAAGCATGTTGTACTTTTGAATTGAGCATTTTATAAATTATGTTTTTTGATCATCACAAACATCTTTCACACAATTTTCCCCAATATTGTTCAGCAATTGGAAACTCTTTTTTTTTTTTTTAAATAGAAATATTAGTGAACTGCTGTGATGTAGAAGAGATTGGAAAAACTGAGAAGAATCTGCAGCTATAGGAAACACAGTTTAAGAACTTTGCCTTTGATTATCATCTTGCTGGTAGAACAAGTATAGTAACTGTTGCTAATGATGTACCTAGGTGCCGCAGAAAACATGCTCCAGAAATCAACTTCATTTGCCAAGTTTCAGGACTGACAAGAGAAAGTTGCTTTTTTATAGTTATTCATTAAAATTTTTATTTTATTTTAAGTGGAATCTTATACAGCATTCATTCTATGTACTTAAATATTATCATTACAAATATATTTTACTTTTCATGTACTCAGGGAATTTTTTTAAAGGGAATGCCTATACATTAAATAAAACAGTAGTTACAGAAAAATTCCATGGACAGATTTATAGAAATATCTGAATTATCAAATATATGAGTTACATGTCTCTTAACTTTCTGGAGAAAAAAACATACAATTAAGCATTTCTTATAATATAGAGATATAAAGAGAGGAATTAAATTTTATAGCTCTATAAAGATAACATTCAGACATTTTACCTTTCTATTATTAACAACGTTGTTATATTTTATTTGTACCTACTAAATCAGTGACACCTTTTCTATTCCTGTTCTTGCCTATATTCCTGAATAGTACATAGCCTTTATGTATCAAATTTTATAAATCTTATATGCTCTTACTTTATTAAAAAATTTAAAATAATTGCGCAGTACTGTTAATAATTGACATTTTTTCCTTTGAGTATTCTCTTTCTCAATATTTTTTGCTTCCATTTATTTTGTTACTTTTCAAAGTTCCTAAAAGGAAATGTGAGTGTACTTGTGGAAATTTGGGAAATTAAGTTATTCAGTCTTAATACAATAACCCACACATGCTTAATTTTTGTGACCTCCAATTTTGACTTTTTTTTTTTTTTCATTTTGAGAATTGATATTTTCTGGAACTACCTTTCAACTTTGTCCTTCTGTACCTGGCTTATCTAACTTAACATGCCCTCCAGGTTTATTCATGTTGTAACAATAGAAATATTTCCTTTTTATGATTACATAGCATTTTATTGTACGTATCTGCCATGTTTTCTTTATCCCTCTGTGGACATTTAGATTGCTTTCATATCTTGGTTATTGTGAATAATGCTGCAATGAACATGAATGTGCAGATATCTCTTTAAGATACTGATTTCATTTCCTTTAGATATATACCCTGTAGTGGGATTGCTAGATCATATGGTAGTTCTATTTTTAATTTTTGATGGAACCTCCATACTGTTTCCTTAATGGCTGCACTAATTTACATTAACAACAACACTTTTATCTCCATGCTTGCCAACGTTTATCTTTTGTCTTTTTTGATAGAAGCGACTTTAACAGGTGTAAGATAATCTATTGTGGATTTTTTAAAATAGTTTTTAAAATAGTTTTATGTATTTGGGGGATACATGTGATATTGATACATGCATATAATATAATGATTAAACCAGGGCAATTGGGAGATTCGCCTTTTATATGTAGGGAACATTCCAATTCCTCTCTTCCAGAAATTTTGCACTATACAACAAATTATTGTTAAAGTTACCCTACTGTACTATCAAACCTTAGGTTTTATTTCCTCTGTCTAACTGTATTTGTGTATGCACTAGCTAGCCTTTCGTCTATCCCTGGCCACTACACTTCCCAGCCTCTGTAACTACCCTCTAATTCCATGGGATCCACCTTTTTAGTGCTCACTTATGATTGAGAACAGGCGGTATTTCTCTTTCTGTGCCTGGCTTATTTCATTTCACATGACTTCCAGTCCCATCCATATTGCTGCAAATGGCAGGATTTCAATTTTTTTTATGGCTGCAGATATCTACCACATTTTCTTTGTCTGTTCACCCACTGATGGATACTTAGGTAGATACTGTATCTTGGCTATTGTGAATATAGCTGGAATAAACAGAAATACAGATATCTCTGTGATATACTGATTTCCTTTCTTTTGGAGATATATATATATATATATATATATATATATATATAGAGAGAGAGAGAGAGAGAGAGAGAGAGAGAGAGAGAGAGAGAGCGCGAGCGCAGTGAAATTGCTGAATCATGAAATAGTTTTATTTTTAGTGTTTTGAGTACCATCTGTACTGTTTTCCTTGGTGGCTGTACTAATTTACATTGCCATGAACAGTGTATGAGCGCTCCCCTTTCTCTACACCCTTGCCAGCATGTTTATTTCAGTCTTTTAGGTAAAAGCCATTTTAACTGGGGTGAAAGGATAACTCATTGTAGTTTTGATTTACATTTTCCTGGTGATTAGCAATGCTGAGGGTTTTTTTTCCATTAAAAAAGCCATTTATATGCCTTCTTTTGAGAAATGTCTATTCAGATATTATGTTCATTTTTATTTTTAACTTTCATTTTAATTTCAAGGGTACAAGTGCAGGATGTGCAGATTTATTACATAGGTAAACGTGTGTCGTGGGGGTTTGTTGTACAGATTATTTCATCACCCAGGTATTTTGTTCATCTTTAAATTCAATTATTTGTGGGTGTTTTCTTCTTTTTGCTATTGAGTCCTTTGAGTACTTTATGTATTCTGATTATTCAACCCTTTTGGGATGGATCATTTAAAAAAGTTTTTCCCTATTCCATTGGTTGTCATTTTACTTTGTTAATAATTTCCTCAGCTGTCTAGAAGCTTTTTAGCTTGATTTAATCCCATGTGTCTGATTTTGCTTTGGTTGTCTGTGTTTTTCAGTCAAACCCAAATAATCTTTGCCAGACCAATGACCTGAGTGTCTTCTTGATATTTTCTTTTAGTAGTTTCATTGTTTCACATCACACATTAGAGTCTTTAATTCATCATAATTTGATTTTTGTATATGATTATCCAATATTCTCAGCACCTTTTATTTAAAAAACTGTCCTTTCCCCAGTATATATTCTAGGCACTATTCTCAAAAATGAATTGGCTGTAAATGTGTGAGTTTCTATTTAGGTTCTCTATTCTGCTCCACGAATCCACGTGTCTGTTCTTATGCCATTAATATGCTATTTGGATTACTATGGCTTTTCAGCATATTTTGAAGTCAAGTAGTGTGATGTCTCCAGCTTTCTTCTTTTTGCTCAAGATTGCTTTGGGTATTTGGAGTATTTTTGGTTCTATATGAAGTCTAGGATTTTTTGTTCTATTTCTGTGAAGATGTCATTGGCATTTTGATAGAGATTGCATTGAATCTGTAGATAACTTTGGGTAGTTTAAGCATTTCAACAATATTAATTCTTCCAATCATGAGCTGGAATATATTTCCATTTGTTTATGTTCTCTTCAATTTCTTTCTTTACTGTTTTATAGTTTTCCTTGTAAAGATTTTTTAACTTCTTTGGTTAAATTTACTCATAGGCATCATTTTTGCAGCTATTGTATTGTGATTGCTTTCCTATTTTCTTTTCTAGATTGTTCACTGTTGGTGTATATAAGTGCTACTGAATTTTATATGCTCATTTTGCAGCCTGTAACTTTGCTGAAGTTGTCTATAAGTTATAATAGTATTTTAATGAAGTCTTTAGGTTTTTCTAAATGTATCATGTCATATGTGAAGAAAATAACAACTTATTTTCCAGTTTGGATGCCCTTTATTTATTTCTGTTGCCTAAATGCTCTGGTTAGAACTTCTAGTACTGTGCTGAATAAAAGTGATAAAAATGAAGATGATTTTCTTGTTATGGATCTTAGAGGAAAGGCTTTAATTTTTCACTGTTTAGCATAACGTTGGCAGTGTGCTTGTCATATATGGTGTTTATTGTTTTGAGGTATGTTTCTTCCTCATTTTGTTGAGAATTTTTATCAGAAAGGAATGTTGAATTTTGTGAAATACTTTTTCAGCACCTACTGAGATGATTATATGGTTTTTGTCCTTCATTCTGTTAATGTGATATACCACATTTATTGATCTGCCTATGTTGAAATATCCTTGCATCCCTGGGATGAATCCCACTTGATCATGATAAATGATATTTTTATCGTGTTTTTGTATTCAGTTTGTTACTATTTTGTTAAAGATATTTACATCTATGTTCATCAGGGATATTAGCCTGTAGTTTTCTCTTTTTGTTGTGTCCTTGCGTATTGTTGGCATCAGGGTAATTCTGGCCTCGTAGAATGAGTTTGGAAGAATTTCTTCCTTTTCAAATTTTGTAACAGTTTGAGTAGAATTGTATTAGTTATTCTTTCAATGCTTGACAGAATTTAGCAGTGAAGCCATCTGGTTTTACTTTGATGGGTATTACTGCTTTGATCTCATTACTTATTATTAGTCTGTTTGGGTTTTCTATTTCTTCATAGTTCAATCTTTGCAGGTTCTTTGTGTCCAGTAATTTATCCCATGCTAGGTTTTGCCATTTTTGGGTGTATATTTGTTCATAATAGTTTATAATTTTTTTTTTTTGCATTTCTGTTGTATCAGTTGTCATATTTTTTTTTGTTGTTTCTTATTAAATTTATTTGGATCTTTTTTCTTGGTTATTGTAGGTAAGTTTACCAATATGGTTTATCTTTTCAGAAAAAGTCTTTTGTTTTATTGATCTTCTGTATTTTTCTTATTCTCCACTTTATTTCTTATCTGAAATTTGTTATTTCTTTCTTTTTACTAATTCTGGGGTGGATTTGTTCTTCTTGCTTTGCTGATTCTCTCAGGTGCATCACAACGTTTTTTATTTGAAATCTTTCTACTTTGTTGATGTAGTTGTTTATAGCTGTAAACCTTCCTCTTACTACTGATTTTACCATATGCCATATATTTTGGTACATTGTATTTCCATTTGTTTTAAAGTATTTTTATTTTCAAAATTATTTATTCATTTATTTTTATATTGGAGGGTTTCTCACCAGAAAATTTGCTAGACAGATTCTAAAAGAGCTGTAACACTTAATAATATATTTTTACGTTTCCACCTTAATTTCTTCATTGACCCATTAATTGTTCAGGAACTTGTTGTTTAATTTCCATATGTCTGTATAGTTTCAAGTTCTTATTTTTATTATCTAGTTTTATACCATTGCAATCATAAAAGATACTTGATATGATTTTGACCCTTTTGAATTTGTTGAAACTTATTTTGTGACCTAACCAATAGTCTTTCCTTGAAAATGTTCCATGTATTGGTGAAAAAAAAAATGTGTATTCTGTAGCAGTTGGATAAATTGTCTGTAAATGTCAATTAGGTCCATTTGGTATAGACTGTAGTTCATTTCCAATGCTTCCTTGTTGACTTTTGTCTGGATGATCTGTCCATTACTGGAAGTGGGTGGTGACATTTTCTACTATTATTGTATTGCAATGTATTTCTCCCTTTAGATATATTAAAATTTCCTTTATATATTTGGGTCCTCCAGTGATGGGAACATCTATATGTACAGTTTTTATACCTTCTTGCTGAACTGACTCTTTTGTCATTATATAGTGACCTTTCTCTCTTTCTTACAGGATGCTGCCTGTTGGGTGGAGACCTGTCCAAAGCTGTTGGCCAGAACATCTACAGGTAACTTTGTTTCTTCACAACCTGATGTGCAGGGTACAAACACAAGAATCTTGAGATAGAGATAGTCTATTGGAAGCCAAATTGTCTTTTAAAAATAATTCTTGGAAGTCATAAATCCTGTTTTTTTGTGAATTCTGTTGTCAATATTGCTAAAACACTTTGAAAGATACACTCGGGTTCAAAGGGAGAAAATAGATACCCCACCTCTTGAAGGACTGTCAGGGTAAGTACGTGTAGGATAGAATATGTATCAGTGCAGTTGTTGTTGGACAATTCCATCTAAATACAACGTGTACAAAAGTCAACTATATTCCTGTATATTAGGAATGAAGAGTTGGAAAATGAATGATTTGTAAAACATCATATATAATAGCTTAAAAATAACATGACCTAGTTAGATTTAAGTTAAAATTGCACATGTAAGAGCTGTACATTAAAAACTATACAATATTGTTGAGATGAGTAAGAGTGCCTAAATACATGCGAAGATATTTCACAGCCTTGGATTGAAACTCTCAATGTTGGTAAAATCTTAGTTTTATCCAAATAGGTCAATTGACTCAAGGCAATTCCATTCAAAATGCTAGTAGGGTTTTGTTTGTTGTTATTTTGGGTTTTTGTTTGTTTGATTTTGTAGACAGAGAGTAGAAAATGACAAATAGAGTCTAAAATTTATATAGTAATGCAAAACATCTATATCAGTAAAAATTGGTATACAGAAATAAAAGTTGTCCACTACCAGAACTAGTGGAGGAAAACTCTGGCAAAGTCTGCAGAAGGAATGGCATTAACACTTTCTACATGTTTGCAGGTGACTTTTTTTTTTTAAATGATAGCAAACATTTGCTACATTCATAATCCCCTCTGTACATTTTTTTAAAAAAATACAAACACTTGTGATACAAATTTTTTGTGCAGATATATGCTATGTAAATGAGAATATAAACTTTTATTCCCAATTTGTCCATTTTCATTATTACAGATGGTGCTATATGCAAAATCATTTATATGATGCCTAATATGAAATGAATATTTTTATTTTAATTAACAATAAATTGTATATAGACAAATTAATCCCTTACTTTCTATAAAAATGGTAAAATCTCAGGACAAAATGTTATTTGCCAAGAATCATAAGCTAGGCTACCATGACTTTACAATTAGATATTGTTCTAGAAATGGCTTTTTCTGGCTTACTTAGATTCATATGAGAGACTTCATTTGCAGTTTTAGATGCTTGATGGAGACAGAAACTTAAATATTGAACTACAAAAATAACAAGGTGATGGATATAAATTTTTCTAAAACGCTTCTATTAAATGATGGATATATGATGAAGAATAATACATAAGTATCACTTCACAGTCTCAAAACTAGTAGACTAGAAATATGAATCTCCTGACACCATCTACCCATCTATCCACAACTAAATAAAAGTATTTTATTTGTATTTAAATTTATGAAACCATTCTGGGTTTCTGTGATTCTCTCCATTTGAGCTATATGATTCTAAGTTTTTTCTGCCCCCATATCAGTTATTTCCTTTGATTAGAAACAAAATCAATTAGTCATTTTGGATGTCCTGATGTTAAAATAATACATATTTCTGATTTTTAGGAATCAAAAAAATCATAGCTTCTATCCTATATTTATTTAAACTGTTATGTAATAATTAGGCAGTCTCTGAAATAGCTCAGAAATATTTTTTACTGTTATAATTTGCTATCTCATTTAATATGCTTAAAATATTTAAAAGTATATTAATCTTTTAAATTATGTGTATTATTTTATGACACTTTCAAAACTAACATTGTTTTTGGATATTAGCTTTTGAATTTCCTGATTTGTGGGTTTAATTTTAACTCTAATTGCTCATAATTATACATATTCCCATTGAATTCATGAAGGTATTTTATTAAATGCTTACTTACAGTTGAAAAAATGAAACACACAACATTGTCTTCTTTTAAGTAAGTACTTTCAAAAATCATTTCATTAGAGTATTATAAATGGCACTAGCAAATAGAGACTGCATGTAGGAATAATAATTTGCTTCCCCATGGATATTTTATGTTGTGATAGAATAGAACAAGAGCTTTACCAAATTTTTTTATTATAGAGATCAAATTAGATACTATTCTAAATGTTGTGAAATTATTTTGTTTTAATATTGTGAAATTTACTATCATGTTCTATGAATAAAGATAATACTTTCAAAGAAAATATTATTTGTTAATTTTAGAAGAGGGTGAATGGTTGCTATCGGGGCAGCTCTGAACTGTTGTTGGTGACTATTAAGCATTTACAAAATATTGGTGACTGCAAAGGTTTTTATGCGGATAAACATACTACTTACCAAACCTTATAAAACATGTATTAGAAATAACTTCAAATAAAGAGAACTCAGCTAATTTGTCCAGAGTTGAATAAAAGGAAATAGGAATATGACTTGAACATTTCGTTGTTTGACTTGTCAAACTGAGTTCAAAACACTAAGCTGTACTCACTGGGGTTGTCAGATTGAAAATGTGGTATACATATTACAAATACATATATTTTTTAAACTCGTCTAATAAATATTTGCTAAAGAAAACTATGTACCATGCATTTATGAAAGATAAATGTTGTAGTTCTGTGCCTGATGTTTGAAACTAGATTTATTGTTCTAGTGTGGTCTTGCAAATATTTGGATCTATTTGCAAGAAGCTTGTAGTATTCTCTCACAGCCTTTTTTTCAGAAGCTAGTGATGAGCGAGTAGGGCTTTCCCTGCTTTTCATGTACGTAGGAAACTTGACCTCAGTCATCATTGAAATGAAGGGTCCTCAACCAGTGAGCTGCAGACTAGTATTGGTCCGTGGCCAGTTAGGAACCAGGTGCACAGCGGGAGGTGAGCGGCGTCCAGTGGTGGAGGGAGCATTAATGCCTGAGCTCCGCCCTCCTGTCACATCAGCAGCAGCAGCAGATTCTCATAGGAGCGCAAGCTATTGGGAACTGCGATACAAGGGATCTAGGTTGCACGCTCATTATTGGAGTCTAATGCCTGATGATCTGATGATCTGAGATGAAACAGTTTCATCCCCAAACCACCTCCCTCACCAGAAACCCCACCCCTGCGGTGAAAAATTGTCTTCCACGAAACGGGCCCTTGGTGCCAAAAAGGTTGGGAACGACTGATCTAAAGTACTTTCTTCATTGTCCTTAGTTTTAATGTTGTACGTACCCCTGTTTGCTATTCTCTTACTTTTTAAAACAATTTCATTCTGTTCTTTCTCACAAATTGTTACATCATTGATGGCGAACCCCAAATCTCTTCTATCTTGTCATACCAAGTACTTAGAAAAGCACCTTTGCATACTAAGTACTCAAAATCGTTATTGAATGAACGTTTGTTACATACAATATAGTAGTAGTTTAACAATTTTTTTTTTTTTTGTGAATGCGAAAGTAATACAACTTCATTATCATAGAAAGCCATAATGGTTTGGTTCATCAATATTTGAACTATCCTATTACACACTTAGAAAATTTGTTACAAACTGAATCTAATTTGTTACTGAACCATTTCCCTGGAATAAACACATGGCTATATTTTTTGTGAAACAATTTGCGTTTTGTAAGTGAAAAGAATGAGACATGTTGTTTTCTAAAGTTAGTGGATTTAGGTATCTTTGATCTTTAAGGGTCTGAAACATGCGGTTCATACTTCAGATCCACTATCTCCAAGTTGCAACCTTAGCTTCTCTGAACCTGTTTTCTCATCTTTAATATGAGTATAAACGTATTTGCCTAATATAGGCATGCAAGCAAGAAGAGGATATGACACTAAAGAAAATGTAATTGTTGGTGATTATTTTAAGGTGGTCAGGAAGGATTGGAGTTATGTGATCTACTTAAACACCTCTATGTCCCTTTGCCCCATTTTGACAATAAAAGGACAAATGTAGCAATTCCAGCCAAATACAGACACAGTGGCCTAGGGGAGAGGGGATAATGGAAGGAAACAGATATTTTAATGGATAGTGGAAATGGGCAGTGCTGAAATCAGTTGTGGCCCGGCACAAGCTGTGTTAGTGGGGCTGTAGTTTGTCCTACAGCTCCTCCTTATTTAAGTTTTCTCCAGGAAGATTTGTGGAAGAGCTCTTTTCAGAAAGTATATAGACAACTGAATCCAAGCGGTGGCATGGATGGACTGTGGTGGACTCCCAGATGTTCCTTTAGTAAAAGTCTTCTTTCCACAGCTGCTGGGCATGCATCAGAGCTCAAATTCTCTCTCTGTCCAGCCTTATTTCCGTTCTTTCCCTTCCACAGGTGTTGACACCGGAGGTATTCCTTAGTACACATCCTATGCTCTAAGCTCCATCTGAATCTCTGCTTTCTGGGGAACCCAAACAGTGACAGCTCCCCATTCTCTGTCATATGTCTGGCCGCAACTCTAGAGGACTTGCTTTGGGGAGTATTCTCTCACCTTTACCATCAGCTCATCACTATTATCTCACTGTTTCCATCAGCATCTGAACGTACATCTCCTGATCTAAAATAAACAAACAAACAAAAAACAAAACAAATCTTCACCTCAAACCCATACAATCTTTGAACTCAATCCCATTTTAGGATAAAAATCTTTATAGAACTGTTATTGCTTGTTATAGACTGAACTCTGTCCCACGCTGAACTTCCTACATTGAAGCCTAAATCTCTGCCCGATGTGACTATGTTTAGAGGTCATAATGGTGGGACTCTAATACAATAAAACCGATGTCCTTATAAGATGAGGAAGAGAAAGAAGAATGTAATGTAAGCCAGAAGCTTATACCTGGATAATATTATCTATCTATCTATCTATCTATAAAATAAATAACAAATATTTTATTGATGCTAAAAAGAGTACTTAATTCCTGAAAAAAAATTGTTTAGAAAATATCGCATAGATACCAGAGGAAAGGCAACTTATCTCTTTTGGAAAATAAGGCTATTATATTTACTTTCCAGTGTCCTAGTAAACAAACATTCAAGGTCACAACTTACAATGTATTTTTACGGTAACAATATTTCCCATTAAGCACAATACAATACATCTTTTTAAGGATTTTTTGGATGGATTTTTCTCTGAGCTGTATTTAGCCTTGAACAACGCATCCTGATGAAAAAATCTCCTAGAAACTGATGTTGAAAAACAAGAGCTTATGAAATTCCATTTTATCTACAAAGAGATGGCAGTGGAAAAGAAAAAAAAACTTATAACCAATGAAAAATTGTAACTCTTTTGCTACTAAAAAGTTATTTTATTGTATTAACACACTGTCAGAACATATAAGCCTATTTCACAAAGCAATCAATTCTAAAACAATTACACATCTTGCAACACAGCTCCAGAAGTGATCATTGAGCTGTCCTGGATGAAAGCATTCTCTAAAAATAATAGAACTGCATTTTTGAAGGGAGGGGCATAAGAATTGTACTTCTGTATGGAAAAGTATTAAAAATAAGTATTTAGACTTCTGTTTTATATTTTAGAAAAGTAGAAACTATATACATGCAAGACTAGAATTTAGATGTAATATTTGCTATCCAGTGGTAATTTTATTTTCTTTTCCCTTCCTTCCTTCCCTCCTTCCTTCCCTCCTTCCTTCCCTCCTTCCTTCCTTCCTTCCTTCCTTCCTTCCTTCCTTCCTTCCTTCCTTCCTTTCCTTCTTTCTTTCTTTCTTTCTTTCTTTCTTTCTTTCCTTCCTTCCTTCCTTCCTTCCTTCCTTCCTTCCTTCCTTCCTTCCTTCCTTCCTTCCTTCCTTCCTTTCCTTCTTTCTTTCCTTCCTTCCTTCCTTCCTTCCTTCCTTCCTTCCTTCCTTCCTTCCTTCCCTCCCTCCCTTCCTTCCCTTCCTTCCCTTCCTTCCCTTCCTTCCCTTCCTTCCCTTCCTTCCCTTCCTTCCCTTCCTTCCTTGTCTTTTTGAGACAGGCTGTCACTCTGTCACCTAAGCTGGAGTGCAGTGGTGTGATCATGGTTCACTGTAGCCTCGATCTTCCGTGCTCAAGCCATCCTCCTGCTCAGCCTCTTGAGTAGCTGAGACTACAGGAGTACATCACCATGCAGCTAATTTTTTTTATTTTTTGTAGAAACGGTGCCTCACTATGCTGCTCATATTAGTCTTGAACTTCTGGGTGCAAGTGATCCTCTCGCCTCGACCTCCTAAAGTGCTGGAATTACAGGTGTGAGCCACTGCACCCAGCCTCCAGTGGTAATTTCTGTGTGCATTTGATTATATAACTATTCGTTATTTCTTTTTGTATATATATATTTTTCATTCTAAACGGAATGCTGCTAATTATCATGGAATCGAATTTTGTTTTCCTCCGCTTCCTCTCCACAGGGCTGGGAGCATGTAATCCTCATAGAGAAACTCCTTTACCAATGTGATTCCTGAGCAGTAGAGCAGTGACGGCTGAAAGACGCCTGGCAAAAGCCACTTACATGTCTCTGTTCTTTGTTGTTGTTGTTGTTTCATTTTGTTTTTGAGAGGGAGTCTCACTCTGTCGCCCAGGCTGGAGTGCAGTGGCGCTATCTCGGCTCACTATAACCTCTGCCTCCCAGGTTTAAGCCATTCTTCTGCCTCAGCCTCGTGAGTAGCTGGGATTACAGGTGTCTGCCACCATGCTCAGCTAATTTTTTTGTTTTTTTAGTAGAAACAGATTTCACCATCTTGGTCAGGCTGATCTTGAACTCCTGACCTTGTTATCCACCTGCCTTGGCCTCCCAAAGTGTTGGGATTACAGGCGTGAGCCACCGCGCCCAGCCCACATGTCTCTCTTCTATAATTAATTTGGAAGAATGTGTAAACAGTTACCCTGGGCATCTCTAGAGAAGCACAGAAGTTCCCCAGGTTGAGGGTATATATCCAGATAAGCTAGAAATTGGGAACAGAAATGTGTTCCATAGAACTAGAAGCTCTGATATATTCAGCACAGGATAAGTACTAAAAAACAGAAGGGAACAGAAGAAATGAGTTACAACCAGAGAAGGCCACTAGCATGGAGAACACCACTCAGACCTGATGACCATCCCCAGGGTGACCAGATGCCTATGCCCTTCTGGGATCACTTCGGGAGAGAATGGGAGGTGATGACTCTTAGGATAACTGAATACCTATCCCAAAGAAACTCAAGTTTCAGTCAGATGGAACTAAGTTTCTATGAATGAGAAAATGTATCTGTTTGCCAACAGTGAATAGCGGCATTGTGCTTTTAATGTACATTTGAATAAATAGATTTACCTCACTGCACATCCAAGATGGCAGAACTATACATATTTTAACCACTAGATATACATTCATTAATGTAATTTGTTTTTATTTCCAAATGTCAATATGTTATGAACATTATTCTACAGTAGGAAGTATATATCTACTAAATAATTTTTAATATTACAGAATTTTTATTGCATGAATTTACATGTGATGTTTGCCCAGTTTCTTTTGTTTCTTACTTTTTTGTTTCATGTAGATTTTGTTTTTGTTTTATAGAGGTATATAGATATTTAGACTTTACCAGATTTCCCATAAATGTTCTTTCTTTGTTTCAGAATCCAACCCAGAATATTATGTTTTATTTAGGCACTACATCTCTTTGGCCTCCTTCAGTCTGTCCTACTTTCTCTTTTAAAAGAATTTTCGTGACTGAAACTTTTGAAGACTACTGGTCAGGTATTTTGTAGGATGCTCTTCAATTGGTGTTTGCCTGATGTTTCCTCATGATTAGATTGGGGTTAATACAGGTGTGAACGAAAAATACAAAAAGGTGAGGTGTACTTCTAGTCTCATGTGTCAAGCTGGATGACCTGTAAGACACTCCTCAACTTATGACAGGGTTCGTTGAAAATATTCTAAGTCGAAAATACATGTAATGCACCTAACCTATGAAGAAACATCACAGCTTAGCCTAGGCTGCCTTAAACATGCTCAGAACATTTACATTAGCTTACAGCTGGGTAAAGTTATCTGGCAATACAGTTCTCTAGAATCTGATTTGTATATCCTTGTGATTTTGTGGCTGACTAGGAACTGCTGTTTGCAGCCACTCACCAGCATTGTGATAGCATATTGATAGCCCAGGACAAAGATGAAAAATTAAAAATTTAAAGTATAGTTGCTACTGGATGAATACTGCTTTTGCATCATTGTAAATCCAAAAAATCCTAAGTCAAACGATTGTAAGTTGGAGACTGTCTGTATTACCCAGCGATTTAATCAAACACTAATTTTTATGTTGTAGTGAAGGTATTTTTGTAGACATGATTTTGTAGACATGATTAACATCTACAGTCACTTTAAGTGAAAGAGATTGTCCTACACAATGTGGCTGGGCCTCATCCCAATCACTTGAAAGCCTTAAGAGCAAAAACAGGTTTCTTTGGGGAAAAGGAATTCTGTTTAAGGCTGCATTGTCAAATCCTGCCTGAGTTTCCAGGCTGCTAGTCTCCCCTATAAATTTCACACTTGCCAGTCCCAATAATCACACGAGACAATTCCATAAGATAAATGTATCTATCTATCTATCTATCTATCTATCTATCTATCTATCTATCTATCTATCTATCTATCATCTATCCATCCATCCGTCTATCATCTATGATCTATTATTTCTGTTGCTTTGGAGAATCCTAACTGAAACAATTTCTCATTGCATGATACTAGCAGTTACAGAATATCCACACGACTTGACTGGCAATCATTGATCATTTGGTTTACTTGGTGTCTATCAGGTTCCTTCTCTGTAAAGTTTCTATTTTTCTCTTATGTTGCTCTGCATTTTACAAATGAGTTGTGAATTCCAGTCCACACTCAATGGGAGGAGAATTAAGTTCTACTTCTTGGAAGAGGGAGTGTCTACACATATTACTTGGAATTCTTTCATAAAGATTAGTTCTGTCTTCCTTGTTTATTGAATTATTTATTTATATTAATATTGACTCCTGTATACTCATTTTGTATTTTGGGTTATAATTCAATAGTATCAGTGTTGATTTTCTGTTTAATTTTTTCCATCTGCGGACATTGAGAATTCTTTTAGTTGGCTCCTGTGTCTGATGAACCGCTACCTTTTCTGTTCTTTTACTTTCTGCCCTTCCTTCCTTCCTTCCTTCCTTCCAACCCTCCCTCCCTCCCTCCCTTCCTTCCTTCTAACCCTCCCTCCCTCCCTCCCTTCCTTCCTTCTAACCCTCCCTCCCTCCCTCCCTTCCTCCCTTCCTTCCTCCCTTCTTCCTTCCTTCCTCCCTCCCTTCTTCCTTCCTTCCTTCCTTCCTTCCTTCCTTCCTTCCTCCCTCCCTTCTTCCTTCCTTCCTTCCTTCCTTCCTCCCTCCCTCCCTCCCTCCCTCCCTCCCTCCCTTCCTTCCTTCCTTCCTTCCTTCCTTCCTTCCTTCCTTCCTTCCTTCCATCCTTCCTTCCTTTTGTTTAATATTTCTTCCTAACACTACAGGGTCTCCCAGCTTATCTTGTACTTTTTCTCCCCCAGGTTAGACTCAGCCATTTTCTAAAATCCCTCGCTTACACTTGTTGGAGAATGGTCTCTGGAAAACAACAGCTGAGTGCTGAATGTGCATATTGCTACTGCGGTGTCATTATTTCTAGGATCTCTCAGTGGACAGAGCTAGGGAGTGTATGTGTATGTGTAAGAAGCCATGGAAATGCACACCTCTAAAATTAGTCTTTATCAATATGCACACACACACATACAACCATGAGTATGCATGTGTTGAAGAGTGTGTGTGTGTGCATATTGATACAGTGCATACTGATGGCTCTGATGCTAATCTAGTATATCAGGGCTCATTCTAGGCCTCCTCCCTTGCTTATTTTAACATTTTTACTGACAGTGAGAAACGTGGCTCTCATCTATAATTTATTACTTACATGTTTAAACCCATAATACATATTAAATTGTTTCATAACTGCTCAACCCATATGGTTGTGAGAAACCAGTTTACTGACTAGAGTACAATGTTCACGTATAGTTCTTTTTGTCTCTAGTCTTACAGTATTCAGCAAAAACATTGTTTTCCAGTTACTTTGGTCAGTTCCCTCTTATCCTCCAGTCCCTTCACTGATGGCATGCCATGCATTTGTAAGACATTAAGATTTCTATGTCACTGTCTGTACCCCATCCTGGAATCCCTTAAAATTTTGGGTGATTTTCAAAAATTCTGCATATAATGAAGTTCATTCTGTATAGATTTTGACAAATGAAAAGAGTCATGTGCCCAGTACTTCAGCAGCATACAGAACAGTTCTATAACCCTAAAACTACTTCTGTGTAGTTCCTTTGTAATCAATTCCCTCCTCTCACCAACCCCTCTGATGATTTTAGGAAAGATGTTAATTTGTAATTTATTTGTAGAATATTGAGAATAATATTCTTTGTTGTTCTGCACATTTTTAAAGTGAGTCCAGAAGTCTAGTCAATTGACTGTTGATAAAGGGTCAAGATTCTTCAATGAAAAAGGATATTATTTTCAATAAGTTGTGCTGGATCAACTGGATGTTAATTTTTTTAAATGACCATTAATTCATACAATACATAAAGTGTCAACTCAAAGTGGATTATAGATCTAAATGCATTATTAACTCATAACATTCTTAGAATAAAATCTTTAAAAATTTTGGGTAGGCAGTGTTTTCTCATATAGAAAAGAAATAAACCATTTAAGTGACAAATAAAATTTTTATATGTGTATATGACATATATTTTATTATATACATAATTTGACTTCATCGAAATAAAATGTTCTGCTATTTGAGAGACACTATTATGAAAATGAAAAGGCAACCCATAGATTGAGAGAAAATATTTATAAGATATACATCATACCAAGAACATACATTCAGAATATATAAAGATCACTTATAATTCAATAAGAAGATGCCAAACCATGATTTTAAAAAAGGAAAAAGGTGCTTCATAAAAATGATATCCAAATTACCAATAAATACATGAAAAATTATAATATGATTACTTATAAGAAAATTACAAATTAAAATTGAATGACATAGCACTACATACCTACACAAGAATGACTAAAGCACTACATAAAGTTAATTTAAAAAATCCCTCCCATAACTTTCATGGTCAAGCATGTGCACCAACTTGAACTCCCATCCAATGATTGTGGGAATATAAATGTTACAGGCATGTTGGCAAACACTTGCCATTTTCTTACAAAGTTAAACAAACACATATCAAGACACTTTGGCATTTACCCAAGAGAAATGAAAAGATGCATACAAAGATATGTACATCCAAATTCAGACATATTTTATTTCTAATAGCTTCAAACTGGAAACAATAGAAGTGTCTATCAGATGCATGGATAAACAAATTGTGGCATATCTATAGCAAAAAAGAAACATATTGTCTATAAACATGTATGCACCTTAATATGGTTATGCTGATTGAAAGAACCCAGGAAAAAAATCTGACTAAATAGCATGAGATTCTGCTTGCACATAATTCCTGAAAGTGCAAATGAATCTGTAGTGACACAAAGTATATTAATGATTGCCTGGGGATATTAATGGAAGGAGTGATAAAAGGAAGCTCTGGATGGTGATAGAAATGCTGGCTATCTTAACTTTGGTGGTGGCTTTTTATAGCATACCGTATATACTCATAAAATTTGACAATTGATTGTACTTAAATTATACTTTATGAAAACTAAAAAATGTACCAGGTGTAAATACTGAACTACAAAATCTGTGTGATGAGATTAATAGCAACTTGTATGTAACAGATTAAGGGAGCCAAGAACTTAAAGGAAAATTGATATAAGTTTTTCAAATTGAGAAAAACAGTAGTGTTGGTGAGCTGTGGTGTAGTATCAAGCTAGCTAATGTATATGTACTTGGGTTTCAAAAGGAGGGGAGAAAAAGCAGCAAACAATTCAGGGATCAGAGGAAAACCAAAAAAGGCTTATTTCAGTTATTAAGCATTGTAATCAAAGACCTTTTTAGTGTGGTTAATGTTACATGAACTAATATATCCCCCTCCTGGAGTGCTTACTTCCGCCTCCATGATCTAACTTGGCTTTCAATTTGCACCTCCACAGTAACTACCCCTGATGATTTTCTGATCTCCACTCCTCCCACTGGCAGCAATGCCTAGGCATTACTTTGCATCCCTTAATTTTACAACTTTTATCATAGCACATTTAACAATATATGAAATGTTTTATTTACATGTTAATCTTTCTCTGCCACTGCTAAAACCAATTGTGGCAAGGACCGTCTTATTTTAGTTGACATATCTAGTATTTAGTACTAGGATAGCACACTATTACTGTTTCATGATTATTCATTTAAAGAATAAAAGAAAGAAGAGTCAAAAAGATAAAACACAAAGAAAAATACCTAGAACTTGATACTATAAAACTAAATAGATATGGAAAATAATCTCTGAAGGATAATCAGGGCAAATTATTATGCTCTTTTATAAATAACTACTGTAGTCCCTTAACGTTGATTTAGGATATCATGGAAAACAACTCACATTTCAATCTGGTAGAGAGCATTGCTTGAGGATCAAGATAAATAGGTTGCTTAGTGTTTGTGTCTACAACATGTCTTTCGTTAGAGTATTTATCTCTTTTTTCCTATCTGATGAGAAGTTAAATTGGTGAGCATGGGTCTTTCATCTATTCTGTTAACTTTAATCTAGTTCAGGATTAAACTGTTTCTTCTCATTTTAAAATCATTTAAAAGCAATTGGCTTTAGCATGCAATGGTATAGCTGGTTCCTTGCTAACCTGTAGAGGATGTAATAGTCTCCTTCAGAGAGATGTCCACTGGGAGATGGAAGTTTCATGAATGTGAAATGATCTTCTGAAGATTTCCTTTTTGGGAAAGGTGTCTGGGTTAAATGCCTTTTTTTTTTTTTTTTTTTTTTTTTTTTTTTTTTTTATTTCTTTTTCATAAAAGTCCCATTTACAAATATGAGACTGGAAAGTTTAGCCAATATCCAATCTCTTTATCTTGAGCATTGCTTCTTATGTTAAGTAAGCCACTACTTACCACTTCTAACATGCATGACTCTCATGCATGACCTCCACAATTAAAAAGGGGAGCATAAAATGGCCTGGCCTCTTGGTAGGGATGCTAAGGAGCAGGTGGTGTGGACTACATGCCATCTAATGTCCTTCAATATTTAGGACTGTTTGATGCTCAGGAATCCACAGAATCTCAATAAAACAAAGGACAATGTCATCAAATAATAAGGCTGAAGGAATGATCATTTTTAGAGAGTAGTGTTAGGTAGCATATAGGAACTAGTATCTTTAAAATTCTTTTATATTCTAGCAAGGCATATGCTGATAATATATGTTTTTTTTTCCTCAGTATGATGTTTATGGCATACATGCTTATTCTCCCAGAGTTTCCATGGAGACTTGGCACTATGGCTTATTTTTATTTAGTTTATCCACTTACATGTTTCCTTTTCGTAATTTTAGTTCTCTCAGTGAACATATTTATAATGTTCTTCAAAGCTATACTTGGCTTTGGGAGCCATCTCATTTCTCACCATTATATATTTGCACAAGTTCTTCGAGTACATCAATAACCTTATTTATTACATGGACATAAGACGAAGGGATATCATTTCTTAGGTATTAAAAATTCTGATATTTATTCACATTATGTTGCTTAGAATCATAAAATCTAAAAACTGAAATTATTTATCTCATCTTTTAATTTTGTATATTAGGCAGCTGAGAGGCAGAATATGGAAATGACTTGAGTGAAGTCTTCACACCAGTTTGTAGTTGTCCAGGGATTAGCTAATCCCCACAATCAGTTCTCTTCTGGCTTCTCAGCTTTCTTTCTTCCTGCAACCCTTTGGATTGGAGAAGGTACTGTCTCTGTGGTCCTATTCATACAATGATTCAAATTAAGTCGAATGCTTCCTCGACCATGGCTGAACTCAGGCCTTTGATCACTGAGAAATTTGCTTTTGTAAACCGTGACTGCCTTTGCAGCAACTGCTTGCAAAAGAGAACACCTGGCTTCGTGTTTGTGATTGATACCTTCTCCTCACCTCCACTTGCACTTCTAGCTAGACCACAAGTGTTTGATTTTTTAGAGGGCATAATGTTTCCATGCCGTAGCTTGTTTTTCTCTTGTGAAAAAGTTTCTTCGTGGATTTCCCATAGGTGCTCAAACGTTCACTGTGCTTTAAGAACAGGCGAGCACCAATTTTTATGTTCTCTCCTTTCAAGTCTTGGCTGGAATCTAAACATTACTTACTCTTTCCTATCACTGTGGAAAAGACAGACACATTTTTAAAAAATTTTCCCATTGGAAGTATACACTAGCAGAAAGACAGCTATTATAATCTCACTAACGTGAGTTTCCAAACAACCTCGGTATGAAATATGCCCTTTTGCGTTTGGACACAGCATCGTCTTCATAATCACTGGTATTAGAAAAGAAAAATATATTAAGTATAATACAGCCCAGATAGAGGACAAAGATTCTCCCTTCCGGGAGCTTGTATTTTAATAATTGTTTTTATTGAATTGAAAAAAACTAGTATGCCACGAGGACTTCCAACTTGCTGTGAAATAGTTGATGAAAATGTTACTTTTCATAAAATATTGAGGAAAATGAACATGAAGAAGGTCTGAGCAAATTTCATTAGAAGGTATAATATGTCTCATTCAAGGTTTAGCTCATAGGTTCTGTTCACGTTTCCTTACAGCAGAGGTTAATATAATGTTACGATTACCCTAAATGAAGTTGAAGATATATATATTCCTTTGTTCATAATTGCTTATTCTAAACCTACTTATATTCATCATTAACTAGCATAGTGGCTGATACTGATTCAGTGCATCAATGCGTATGCACATTTAGAGGTTTTTCTAAGCAAAGTTGGTATTTGAATATGTTATGACATATTTGATGGAACTTGCTTACATTGGATTCTGAAGTCCTGCCTGCTAGTCACCTCTCTTCTAGTGAGAACCTCAAGGGAGCTGTACAAAAGGAACAGCAGTGAGTGAAAATCAGCATGACATTCTATTGTCAGCTGGGAAGGCACCTGGTACTTTTTTTGTTGTTGTTGTTTTTTGAGATGGAGTCTCGGTCGGTCACCAGGCTGGAGTGCAGTGGCACATCTTGGCTCACTGCAACCTCTGCCTCCTGGGTTCAAGTGATTCTCCTGCCTCAGCCTCCTGAGCAGCAGGGACTACAAGCATGCATCACTGTGCCCAGCTAATTTGTGTATTTTTAGTAGAGACAGGGTTTCACCATGTTGGCCAGGATGGTCTCGATCTCTTGACCTTGTGATCCCCCCCCCTCGGCCCCCCAAGGTACCTGGTACATTTTAATGCCAAATTCTGGTGAATAGCATGGAACATTTGCTTTAGGCTGGAACCAGTATTTTTCTGAAAGTTTCAATTTCAGACTTGAGAAAGAACGATCCTCTGGTTATTTGTATGATCTTGGGACCTGAAGAGATTGGCATGAAATTTAAGTGTTTAAGTGGAGAAAACTATGGCCAGAAATATCTCTTAAGATGGTAGGCCTGGGACAGTTTATCTTTCTATCACCTATCGAAGAGGCGAGGAAAGAAAACATGGATTTCTGTGTTCAGTCTTCTTGTGGCTTTTCACCACATAAGGGTAGACTGTAGGTCATATCTTGGTGGAAGGCTGATAAATTCATACAGTGTTTACACCTAGTTATATGTGCCCTCAAGAAATATTTTATATTCCGAAAATTTGGTTAATGCTTTCGACATTTGGAGAAAATGAGAAAAGGAGGACACAGTCACAGAGGCAGTCCGAGATACTTTTCTGGAGTGGGGACACTCCCTTTTCCTTCTGCAGAAGCAAACTCTGACAACCAGATGAAGGACGTACTTTCTTCTTTGTTCTTTAGCACTGTGGGTGTATAGTGATGTCCTCATTTCCTATAGTGTACTTTGCTCATTAATGGGAAATAGCCTCTGGAGATTTCTAAAATTGTATAAATACTAAGGTTTTGTATTCCTAATGAATTTTCTACAAACTTGTGAGATATGTCTTTTCAAATTATTCTTTTGCCAATTACAGTAGTCCCCTACTTGTCCCCATTTCCACTTTCCATGGTTTTTGTTACCCACAGCCAACCACAGTCTGAAACCAAGATATTTTGGGAGAGAGAGAGAGAGCACATTCAGCTAACCTTTATTACAGTGTAGTGTTATAATTGTTCTATTTTATTATTATTGTTGATTTCTCCTGTGCCTTATTTATAAATTAAACTTTATCATAGGTATGTATGTATAGGACAAACATAGTATATACAGGATTTGGTAGTAGCCGTGACCTCATGTATTCACTGGGGGTCCTGAACGTATTTCCCCGTGGATAAGCAGGAACTACTGTTTTTTCCTTTCTTATCACCTTCCCATCTCAATAACCAACCCAAATAACCAGACAAGCAAAAATTGAAGTCTCCAAGTCAATGACTCTATCTCTCACTCATTTAACTATTAGAAGAGCCTCTCAGATCTTTACACATATAATGTTTTATCTTACAACAAGGATTATACATATATGTGTCTTCAAATATTTTATATATATTATATAATATTTTACCTATTAATTCCATTATATATAATTATACAATATTAATATATCATAATGTTGTAGATATGATTATATAAAATATTGTATATTATATAATTATAATGTCATATTATATAAAAATATAAATATATATTAGAATTAATTATAGAATATATTATGTATTATATATTATATGTTATATTTAAAATTATGTATTATATATCAAATTTTACAATAAGGATTACATAAGATCTCAGACTGTAGTCAATTAGAACAAAGCAGAAAGGGGAGATAGACAAGGTGCTCACTGAGAATTTCAATGAGTAACTTAGCCAAAAGATACAGCTTATAAAAAGTAAACAAAATAATCTTACAAAGTATAGGAATCAGAGAAGTTTCCTGAAGGAATAAACCAACCTGAGGAGCACCTGATGCTTGATTATCAGGGAGAGTTAGATGAACTCAGTATTATTTTTTAGGAAAATCTATAAATCTATAAAGTATGAAAATCATTTCATCCCAGTCTAATTAAACATAAAACATGTTATCAGTACATAGAGCCATATGCAAATATCAAAACTGAAAATTATTAATATATTAAAGCATTTGTTTCAAGATGCAAGTTTTAGTTATTTGGAACTTGTGTGAACAACTCTTTATTCATCATCGTCGATATATGAAAGATTGTACATGAGGATAGAAAAGGCACCTTTGGAAGAATGATAAATAATTTTATATTCATTTATGATTGTCTCAAATTACTTTGGCAATTTGTACAGCTCTTAGACTTGTTGAAAATTAGTGATATAGTGAAATGTGGGCCCAATGTTTAATAAATCTATGTTCAAATAATAAAATATTTAAACATAATAAAATTTATGTTCAAATCTATTTTCAAATCTATGTTCCAATACTAGTTCAAATATTATGAACTTCAGTTTCTTCAGCTAACATCGTCATTGTAAAAATTTAAATTTAAGTTTCATTTGCAGTTGTTTTGATCACTGTCTATAGGAGTATCTATTTGAGGTTTCCACTGAGTAATGTAGAGAGAGGAATAATAGATAATAGATTTAGCTTGTTCAATTTATCTATAACTCAATAACATAGGCCATGAGAAGTAAGCACTCAAAACAAGTATCCAAAATTAAGCTAATTTACTAAAGTGTTGTGAATAAACACAGGAAAAGAGAAGCACTGACGGCTCATTCTCTTGTGCCCTTGACTCTTGAAGCCATAGCAGGAAGCGTAATTTCATGGCTCCAGCACTGTTCTTCAAGATGCATATGACTGAGAGCAAATGCAAATTAGGTGAGGCTTCTTGGAAAAATGGCTTGGAAAAAAAACTCCAATCTCTCAAATGTAGTTATTTATTTCAGGAAAGAAAGATGTTGAACCACATCACCCAAGCAAGGAATATGTGTACTAGGACAGCCTCATGTCATGACCAAGGTCCCGTTCTCTTAGCGCATTTTCCCTAATTGAATTAGGACAAGTTGGGGCAGCTTCACCCAAGGTTGTTACATCACAAGGAATGTATCTAAGACTGGGCCACTAGTAACCAGGGTATCCTCCTCCATTCAACTGCTTTACTTTGCTTAATGAAACAAATATAAGAAACATAGGAATTAAAACGTGATTGTTATCAGTCAATTTGTGCCAGTGTAAGAATGCCAATTTCTTTTGTTTTGTTTTTGATTCTGACTTTTTGCCTTTCATAAATATGGGTTCTTATTCTTGTTCTATTTTTCATATATGTTAAGTGTTAAAATGACAGAAAGTATTTTAAAGTTTACCAACGTTCATAGGTAAGTGTTGGATCTCTTTCATTTGAATATTACTTGTTTAATATTGTCCTCATTTCTTTCTACATCATTAAGATCGGCTACAAAGTTTACAACTTATATAATTAGACCCATTATGGAATCATGTTTTTCACTTTAAAGATTCATTTTTTAAAAATAGAATGAAGATTCAGAGAGAGTTGATCATATATTAATGCATTGTCTTAATATCCTGGGTATGCTTGCAGAATAGTTAATACCCCCAAATTACTGACGATGTGTGTATTTAACATTCTATTAAACACCATTACCAAAGAGACACACTTTTTCATCTAGAAAGTTCTGATGTTCCACTATTAAACAAACACCTACTGGGATAACAAGAGCTGAGCTGGTAAGTTCAATTACACAATATCCTGGATTCTGAATATTGAGGTCAAAAGTGATTTAAATTTACTGAAGATGCATATGTGAAAGTATGGGGAAGCAGAGTTTGGGTTAAACACACTTCAAATTCCAGAAAACTCCCAGCTTCACAGAATTGTTTTGCACATTACAGTAAGTTCTGTTGAAATATTAAGCATAAATTTATACTGGTACTACTTATGGGATTTGAAACTTATGCTTTTTAAATCTTTAGGGGCACTGTGGTGAAGCAAGGGCATGTATGAACTTCAGTAACAAGAAATTGTTTTACTTCGTTCACAGGCAATTTTTACAATGCATGTCACTGTAGATTATTTAGAATTCTATAAAGAAGAAAAGAGTATGTCCTTTATTTCTACAATCCAGGGATATCTCTTGTTAATATTTTGGCAGAGTTCTCTTTCAGTGCCTTCTCTCATATATCGTTTGTATATTATAATTTGATATAATCTTTAGGAATATGTAAATATATCATAAATTTTCACTATATAGTTTTAATAAAATCATTGAATTTTTAAAAATCTTGAAAATGATAATTCTACTATATTTGGATATTTAAGTCATTCCCATTGGTTTTCCATTATAAACATTATAATGATGAGCATTCCTGTACATATATTTATATACATGATATTTCTGGAATTGGGATTAGTGGGCCAAGTAATATTAATATTGCCAGATTTCACAGCATATGTTAAACTTTTTTTCCTCTAGATTTCTTATGTATGTATTTATGTTCCTGATGGACAGAAATGCTTTACCACATACTTATTTTCATAAGATATTATTATTAACATTTTTCTTAGATTAAAAAATTTGGAGTTGCTTTATAAATTAAGTAAGTTACAGAAAATCATCCTGTCTTAAGATATTGTGGAGTGATGTGGAAACTAAGTTTATAATTCTGGTGTGGATTCTGATAAGATTCTACCAGTAGCAGAGAATAGTTGACAAATCATGGTCACTTCTACATCCATGCCTAGAGAGAGAAACAGCTGTGAGTTATCACCTACCTAAGAAAAGAGGAGAATAACAAGAAGTTCTCCCTCCTCCTTATGCCTGGCTTAAGAAAAACTTTTCATGGAAAAACTTTAGTAAGTCATTAAATAGAAATAACTGAGTAAGATAATAAATGACTCTAACTTTCTTGCATCATTCATATCATAACCTTAGGTCATTAAAAAGAATCAACCTTTGTTAGAAAATTCTCATTCCTTGTGGTGAAGAAAAGCTTGGACTTTCTAAATGTTACATTAAAATATCTGGATGAGTAAACAATAGGTAAATAGGCAATTTCAAATGTATGGCAGCATGTATTTGCCATTGAAGATAGTATAATATAATACAGAGTAGCTTCACTGTTCTAAAAATCTTCTGTGTTGCACCTATTTATCTCTTTATCCTCACTAGCTCCTGGCAGCCACTGATCTTTTTACTGTCTCTATAGCTTTGCCTTTTCAGAACATCATCTGGTTGAACTCACACAGTATACAGCTTATTCAGATTGACTTCTTTCAGTTAATAATCTGCATTTAAACTTCCTCCAACCCCCCAACCCCTTTTTAAATTTATTTTGGAGACAGAGTTTTGCTTTGTCACACAGGCTGGAGTATAGTGGTGCAGTCTCTGCTCACTGCAAACTCTGCCTCCCAGATTCAAGTGATTCGTGTGCCTTAACCTCCCAAGTAGCTGACATTACAGGAATGCACCAACATGTCCTACTAATTTTTGTATTTTTAGCACAGACAGTGTCTCACCATATTGGCCAGACTGGTCTGAAACTCCAGACCTCAGGTGATCCAACCACTTCAGTCACCCAAAGTACTGGGACTAAAGGTGTGAGCCACCATGAGTGGCTGTAGCTCATTTCCTTTTAGTACTGAATCATAGTCCATTGTCTGGATGTGTAATAGTTTATTTATTCACTTACTAAAGGACAACATTTTGTTAACACTATATTTTAACAATTGTAAATAAAACTGTCATATGTGTGCAGATTTCAGACTGGACATAAATTTTCAGCTTCTCTGTGCAAACACCAAAGAGCATGATTACTGGAGGGGATGTTCAGGCTAGGTTTGTAAGAAACTGCCAAACTGGATTCCAAACTGGCTGACCATTTACTATTCTCATCAGAAATAAATCAGAGTTACTGTTGTCATACATTGTCCTCAGCATTTGGTGTTGTCAGTGTTTTGGGTCTTGGGCATTCTAATAGACATGTAGTGGTGTCTCACTGTTGTTTTACATTGCAATGCTCTAATGACATATAATGCTGAACATCTTTTGGCATGCTTAATTTCTATATGTATATCTTATTTAGTGAAGTGTCTGTTCAGGTCTTTGGCCCATTTTTAATTAGAATTGTTTTCTTGTTGAGTTGTATGAGTTATTTTTTATATTTTGAATACCCATCCTTCATCAGATGTGTCCTTCACAAATATATTTTTTCCCAGTCTGTAGCTTATATGTGAACTCTCTTAACATTGTCATTGGTAGAGCAGACATTTTTATTTTTACAAAGTACAGCTTATCGATTCTTTTATTTATGGATTGTGCCTTAGCTGCTGTATCTAAAAACTCATTACCAAACTGATCTATATTTTCTCCTGTATTGTCTTCTGGGAATCCTATAGCCTCTGCTTTTATATTTAAGTCTATGGTCTATTTTGAGTCAATATTTGTTAAAGATATAAGATCTGTGTCTAGATTAATATTTTTGCACATGGATGTCTAGGTTTTTTTAGCAACAATTATTGACAAGACTCTTTTTCGTCCATTGCATTGCCTTTGCTTTTTTGTCAAAGATAAGTTGACTATACTTATACAAGTGGTTTTCTGGGCTCTCCATTATGTTCCAACCATCTATTTGTCTATTTCAACAATACCACACTGTGTTAATTATTGTTGTTTTATAGTAAATCTTGAAGTTGTGTAAAATTCATCTTTCAACTTTGTTCTCCTTCAATAATGTGTTGACGATTATGGTCCTTTGCCTCTTTGTATAAACCTCAGAATCAGTTTGTCTGTATAGACAAAATAACTTCCTGGGATTTTAATTGAGATTCCATTGTATCTACAGATCAAGTTGAGAAGAACTGACATCTTGACAATAATGAGTCTTTTCTATGAAGACCCATGATCATGGAAAAGTTCTCCATTTAGTTCTTGTTTGAATTCTTTTACCAGTTTTATAGCTTTTATCATATAGATCTTATATATATTTTGTTAGATTTATGCTTAATTATCTCATTTTGGGGGGGTGTCAATGTAATTTCTTTCTGTTTTTAATTTCAAGTTTTACTTGTTCTTCACTCAGGGCTAGGAAAGTGACTGACTTATATAGTCTTGTGTTCTGCTACCTTGCTGTAATCATTTATTAGTTTCAGAAATTTCTTTGCCCATTATTTGAATTTTTCTACATACACAATCATGTCATCTGCAAAGAAAGATAAGTTCAATTCTTTTTTGAAATTTCTATCTCTTTGGTTATGTTACCCATCTGTTCTCTCATGTGCTCCAGTTTATCCATTAGAGTTTTTATCATATGAATTATAATTGTTTCAAAAGTTGACTCTGATAATTCCAGCATCCTGGCTTGTCTGAGTCTAGTTCTAAAGCCTTTCTATCTCTTTACATTGTTGTTGTTGTTGTTGTTGTTGTTGTTTTGTCTTTTACTATGCCTGGTAATTTTTTCTAGGTAGTTGGTCATCATGTACTGGGTAAAATGAACAATGGTAAATAGTGATGTTGTGGTAAGGTGTTGGAGTAGGGGAAGTGTTCTGTAATCCTACAATTAAGTCACAGCCTTTTACTAAGTCTATGCCTCTAGGCTGTGAACTGCACAAGTGCCTATCATAACCGCCACTCCCCTTATTTGAGACAGGATGGCTAGAATTTACTGGAGTTGAATATTTTTCTTCTCTCGCATGGAATTCTAGAAGGAGCTAGAGCTGAGTCTTTCCCTTCCCCCAGGTCACTTAGGCTCTGATAAAACCCTGGCAGGTTAAACTGTTTTTATTTCATTTCTCCTGAGGGCATGCCTTATTATGAACAAAGTACTCTGGTGTATTTCAAAAATGGTTATTTTTTTCCACCCCTTTCTGAAATGATGAGGGTGTTTTCTTCAATATTCACTGTGAGAATATGATCAAGTTGTGGAAGGTAAAACTCACAAAGGGGTGGGGACTCCCCCATGACTGGGTTCCCCTAAAGATTTTGCCTCTCAGACTTGTCCACACTGAGCCTCCAGAAATTCATCAATTGCATTTCAGACTTTTCTACTCTAGTACTGATTCCCAGGGAGGTTTCAGCTTCTGGGTTTCTGCTGCGTATCTGCCTGTCTATCATTCAACTTTTGGAATCAGTGTTTTGCTTTGTGATCTCACTTCCCTTAAGGATCTAAGAAAAAAGTTGTTAATTTTTCAGTTTGTTTAGCATTGTACTTATTAAGATGGAATAATGATTTCCAGGCTCCTTATATGATGGACTGAAAACCAAAAGTTGACCCATGCTTGTCTTCATATTTCACCATATAAACAAAATTATTCAGTTTTACCTGTTTTAAAATGTTATCTACTTTGAATTATAAAATTATTATTCTAGGCCAGGTGTGGTGGCTGTAATCCCAGCACTTTGGGAGGCTGAGGCAGGTGGATCACGAGGTCAGGAGATCGAGACCATCCTGGCTAACACGGTGAAACCCCATCTCTACTAAAAATACAAAAAATTAGCTAGGTGCAGTGGCAGGTGCCTGTAGTCCCAGCCAGTCAGGAGGCTGAGTCAGGAGAATGGCGTGAACTCGGGAGGTGGAGCTTGCAGTGAGCAGAGATTGTGCCACTGCACTCTAGCCTGGGCAACAGAGCTAAACTCTGTCTCAAAAAAAAAAAAAAAAAAAGAAATTGTTATTCTATTATATCTGACATATTTTGTTGAACATGTCTATTAAAGTTATAAATACATTTTTCATGTAACTGTAGTGCTTTTATATTCAGTCATATTTCAATGTATGGACATCAAATTTTTTCATTACATGGTTGAGACATTTTTGGATCAGTTTACTGCATTTGAAAACGTCACTATGAACATTCCTCCATATGCCATTTAGAATATATGCCCAGAAATTTTGTTGAGATAAAAAAATATGCTTATCTTTGTAATAGTTAATACTAAACTCTTTTATAAACTGAGAATATTAATTTGCATTCTCATCAGCATTGTATCAGACTTTTGTCTCATATTCTTACTGACTCTAGGTTTTAGTTGAACTCTTTGTGACATGTGCTTAGAGGAATATTACTATGGTCTTAATTTATATGTCTTGTCTTAGCTTGAGTTTCTTCATGAAAGCAGAGCCTAAGAAAAGGATGTATGTGCAGAAGGCATTCCAAGGATGCAAGAGTGAAGGACCTTGGGGAATGATAGAAAAAGGAAAACTTAACATAAATGTATGTTATAGAGGTCACCATTGTGGGCAACTAGAGATTGCTTCTGTCCAGGACCTTCTGAAGTATATACAGAATGCCATTTCCCAAAGATGGATCAACAAAGTAATTGGTTACTGTTCATTGACTGTAGCTCTTTCTTGGTAGAGGATTATCCAAGACTTCTTCTACTTCCAGGCATGCATACTTGCCCAGTTGGCTTTTACTGGCATTCTTGGTGCTGGAGAAGCATTGGAGCAAATATAAATGTATGACACACTCTTAAAGCAGGATACTATCTAAGCAAGGCTGAAAAAAAAAAAAAAAAAGAAGCTGAAATTAGAGATAAAACATAGGAAATACAAAAAGGAGCACAAATAGCCTACAATAAAATTCCACTGAGAACTAATGGAGCAAAGCACATATTGTATTTATTGGTCATTTGGATATTCTTTTTTTTGAAATAGTTATTTTAACTTCTTGCATATTTTTCCTAAGATCAATTCTGCATGTTTTAATTTGTAGAAATGCTTTATATGTCGCAGTTACAAGCACTTTATCACCTACATAGGTTGCAGATATCATTTCATGGTTTCACCTTTACTTCTCAGATTTTCCCCCATGCCATTTTTGAACAGAAGTTCCTATCTTAAGACAGTCTAATTTATCCAACTCTCTTTTTATTGTTATTTTCATGTCCTGCTTAAGAAAACATTTCCTATCATGAATTCATGAGATATTGTATATTATTAACAGAAGTCTGTTGCCTATCTTTCATAGTTAGCTCTTACAGTATACTTGTATTGATGTTTAGATATATTATAGAAATCAAGCTTAATATTTTTTTTCTTCTAAAAAACAAAACCCCAAAATGGTATACATGTGCAGAACGTGCAGGTTTGTTACATAGGTATGCGTGGGCCATGGTGGTTTGCCGAACCTATTGAACCCTCCTCTATGTTCCCTCCCCTCACCTCCCACAACCTAGCAGGCCCTGGTGTGTCGCTCCCCTGTCTGTGTCCATGTGTTCTCAATGTTCAGCTCCCACGTATGAGTGAGAACATGTGGTGTTTGGTTTTCTGTTCCTGTGTTAGTTTGCTGAGGATGATGGCTTCCAACTTTATCCATGTTCCTGCAAAGGATATGATCTCATTTCTTTTTATGGCTGCATAGTATTCCATGGAGTATATGTACCACATTTTCTTAATCCAGTGTATCACTGATGGGCATTTGGGTTGGTTCCAAGTCTTTGTTATTGTAAACAGTGCTGCAATAAACACGTGTTCGTGTATCTTTATAGTAGAATGGTTTATATTCCTTTGGGTATATACCCAGTAATGGGATTACTGGGTCAAATGGTATATTTGATTCTAGATCCTTGGGAAGTCGCCATACTGTCCTCCATAATTGTTGAACTAATTTACATTCCCACCAACCACGTAAAACTGTTTCTATTTCTCCACAGCCTCGCTAGTATCTATTGTTTCCTGGCTTTTTAATAATCTCCATTCTGACTGGTGTGAGATGGTATTTCATTGTGGTTTTGATTTGCATTTCTCTGGTCATCACTGATGCCGAGCTTTATTTCATATGTTTGTTGGCTGCATAAATGTCTTCTTTTGAGAAGTGTCTGCTCATATCTTCCGCACTTTTTTTTTTTTTTTTTGAGATGGAGTTTTGCTCTTTTCCCCAGGCTGGAATGAAGTGGTGCAATGCCAGCTCACTGCAACCTCTGCCCCCGAGGTTTAAGCAATTCTCCTGCCCCAACCTCCTGAGTAGCTGGGATTAGGCACCTGCCACCACGCCCAGCTAATTTTTGTATTTTTAGTAGAGATGGGATTTCGACATGTTGGCCAGGCTGGTCTCGAACTCCTGATAAGTGATCCACCCACCTCGGCCTCCCAAAGTACTAGGATTACAGGCACCCACCGGGCCCAGCTCCTTTGCCCACTTTTCGATGGGGTTATTTGGTTTTTTTTTGTTGTAAATATGTTTAAGTTCCTTGTAAATTCTGGATACTAGACTTTGTCTGATGGGTAGATTGCAAAAATTTCTCCCATTCTGTAGGTTGCCTTTTCACTCTGATGATAGTTTCTTTTGCTGTTTAGAAGCTCTTTTGTTTAACTAGATCCCATTTGTCAATTTTGGTTTTTGTTTTGCATTTTTGTCATGAAGTCTTTCCCCATATCTATGTCATAAATGGTATTGCCTAGGTTTTTTTCTAGGAATTTTATGGTTTGGAGTTTTACATTTAAATTTTTAATCCACCTTGAGTTAATTTTTATAGGGTGTAAGGAAGGGGTCCAATTTCAGTTTTCTGCATATGGCTAGCCAGTTTTCTTAGCATTATTTACTGAATAGAAGATCCTTTTCCCACTGTTTGTTTTTGTCAGGTTTGTCAAGATTAGATGGTTGTAGATGCATGGTGTTATTTCTGAAGTCTCTGTTCTGCTCCATTGGTGTATATGTCTGTTTCAGTACCATTACCATACTGTTTTGGTTCCTGTAGCCTTGTAGTATAGTTTGAAGTCAGGTAGCATGATGCCTTTAGCTTTATTCTTTTTGCTTAGGATTGTCTTAGCTATTTGGGGTCTTCTTTTATTTCATATGAAATTTAAAACAGTTTTTTTTCTAATTCAGTGAAGAATGTCAATGGTAGTTTGATGGGAATAGCATTGAATCTATAGATTACTTTGGGCAGTATGGCCCAAAACCCCATCCAAGGGTCAGCAGCCTCAAAGACTGAAACTAGGCAAAGATGTGAAAGAATCAACCAAACAGTGCTGAAAACCAAACAGACGAGAGTGTCTCTTCTCCTCCAAATGATTGCAACATTTCTCCATCAAGGGTGCAAAACTGCATGAAGGATCAGATGGATGAATTGATAGAAGTAGACTTCAGAAGATGGGTAATAAAAACTACCCTGAGCTAAAAGAACATGTTCTAACCCAATGCAAAGAAGCTAAGAGCCTTGATAAAAGGTTAGAGGAATTGCTAACTAGAATAACCAGTTTACAGAGGAACATAAATGATCTGATGGAGCTGAAAAACACAGCACAAGAACTTCGTGAAGCATACACAAGTGTCAACAGTTGAATCAACCAAGTGGAAGAAAGGATATCAGAGTTTGAAGATCACCTTACTGAAATAAGACATGCAGACAAGAATAGAGAGAAAAGAATGAAAATGAATGAACATAGCCTCCAAGAAATATAGGACTCCATAAGAAACTGAACCTACGATTGATTGGAGTACCTGAAGAAGACAGAGAGAATGGAAACAAGCTGGAAAACACACTTCAGGATATTGTCCAGGAGAACTTCCCCAACCTAGCAAGACAGGCCAACATGCAAATTCAGGAAACACAGAAAACACCATTAAGATATTCCACAAGAAGATTTACCCCAAGACACATAATCATCATATTCTCCAAAGTTGAAATGAAGGGAACACTGTTAAGGGCAGCCAGAGAGAAAGGCCAGGTCACCTACAAGGAGAAGCATATGAACAGTGGACCTCTCAGCAGAAACTCTATAAGGCAGAAGAGATTGGGGGGGCCAACATTCAACATTCTTAAAAGAATTTTCAACCCACAATTCCATATCCAGCCAAACCAAGCTTCATAAGCGAAGAAGAAATAAAATTCTTTCTAAATAAGCAAATGCTGAGGGATTTAGTTACCACCAGGCCTGCCCTGCAAGAGTTCCTGAAAGAAGCACTAAATATTAAAAGGAAAAACTGGTACCAGCCACTGCAAAAACACACCAAAATATAAAGACCAATGACACTATGAAGAAACTTCATCAACTAGTGTGCAAAATAACCAAACATCATCATGATGACAGGCTCAAATTCATACATAACAATACTAACATTAAATGTAAATGGGCTAAATGCCCCCATTAAAAGACTAGGACTGGCAAATTGGAAAAGGAGTCAAGACGTATTGGTGTACTGTATTCAGAAGACCTATCTTATGTGCAAAGACATACACAAGCTGAAAACAAAGGGATGGAGGAAAATTACCAAGCAAATGGAAAGCAAACAAACAAACAAAAAAACGGGGGTTGCAGTACTAGTCTCTGACAAAACAGACTTTAAACCAACAAAGATTTAAAAAGCCAAAGAACGACATCATATAATGGTAAAGGGATCAATTCATCAAAAAGAACTAACTATCCTAAATATATATGCACCCATACAGGAGCACCCAAGTTCATAAAACAAATTCATAGAGACCTACAAAGACACTCAGGCTCCCACAAATAATAGTGGCAGACTTTAACACCTCATTGTCAGTGTTAGATGAATGAAACAGGAATTTAACAGGGATATTTAGGACTTGAACTCAGCTCTGGGTCAAGTGGACCTCGTAGATGCTACAGAACTCTCTACCCCAAATCAACAGAACATAACATTCTTCTTTATGCCACATGGAACTTACTCTACAATCAACCACATAATTGGAAGTAAAACACTCCTCAGCAAATGCAAAAGAATTGGAATCATAACAGTTTATCAGACCACAGTGCAATCAAGTTAGAACTCAGGATTAAGAAACTCACTCAAAACCACACAATTACATGGAAATTGAACAACCTGCTCCTGAATGACCCCTGGGAAAATAATGAAATTAAGGCAGAAATCAAGAAGATCTTTGCAACCAATGAGAACAAAGAGACAACATACCAGAATCTCGGGGACACAGCTAAAACAGTGTTAAGAGGGAAATTTATAGCACTAAATGCCCATATCAGAAAGCTACAAAGATCTCAAATCAACACCCTAACATCAAAATTAAAAGAGGTAGACGGCAAGAGCAAACTAATTTTTTTTCTTTGTAAGTGTCAAGCTGACCCAACACTATTTATTGATAAGATGCTTCTTCCTCCAAAGATTTCCATAAGTGAATTGGGCATATATGAGTGAATTTGCTTATGGGCTCCTACTCTGATCATTGGACTGTTAGTTTACCCTAAAGCCAATAGTATGTTGCCCAAATTACTATAGCTTTGTAATAAGTCTTGATAAACAATAAAGTTTTTCTGTTATGTTTACTATTCAATATTGTCTATGATATTTCTGGACTCTTGAACATTCACATACGATTTAAAATGAACCTATCGATTTTTAGATTCACATATTTTAACTACGAAATATATGCTTGGATTATATTAAATTTATAGATTAACTTAGGGAAAGGGTGTAGTATCTTTGATATAAAGAATATTTCAATCAGTGAACATGATAAATTATTTTATTTATTGAGGTTTATAATTTCATTAGGATTTAATAGTTTTTGTTTTAAGATATTTGATATGTTTAACATAAGTGGTACTATTCCTCAGTGTCTACATTTTCAGAAAATATAATTATGTAAAAATACAATTGATTGTCTTGTGTTGACTTGCGTCCAGGTATTTTAATAAACTAATTTAAAAATTCTTATGCATTTCCTTAAATAATTTTGAAGTTTTCATTTAGAGAATCCTTATACATGTGAATAATGACATCAAATGAGATCCACATCTTAAAGAAAAAGCTTTTATAATTTTACCATTAATTGTGCTTTTTTAGATATTTGTAGATACCATTTGACTAAGAAGTTACATTCCATTTCCAGTTAGCTAAGTTTATTTTTTAGATTTTAAATGGATTTAATAAATTTAACAAAATGTATTATTTAAATGTTGAATAAAATTAGCAAGTATATTCATCAAATTGAGATAATTCTAAGATTTTATTGTTTATTTTATTGATATGGCAACTTATATTTATTGTTTTTCAATTATTAATCCAAACTGGAATTACAGAAATTTATCATTTTTTCTTGATATATTGACTTTCTAAAATGTTGCAATTATTTTTATATTTTACTTAGGTCTTTGCTTCAATGTTCATTTGTAAACCTGGCGTGAAATTTTTCTTGATTATGTCCTTGTCCAGTTAGATGTCAGTGTTATTCTGAGCTCATTAAGATGGGTTCTCTCTCTCTTTTTATTTACTATAGGCATTTTTCCATGATTGTGATTACTTTTCTTAAATGTTTGATAGAATTTACTGTTGAACAAAAATCTGATCCTAGAGCAGTATTTTGTTTGATTTTGCTTTGGAAAAATTTAAATATTTTAAATTACAAATTTACTAGCTTCACTTATTACTATATGGATCACCAATTTTGTCTCAGGATAGCTTTAAAAATTGCATTCTTAAAAATATTTTACATACATTATCACATTATTTCCACATGTATTATAATATCGTGTACCCATAAATATATACAAGTATTTATCAATTAAAAATAAAATAAAAATAAAATGAAATAGTATTCATATTATCATTATATTTTAAAAACTCTTTAGTACTGCAGTGATGTATTTTCATGTGCTACCCTGCATTATTTGTGCTTTATCTTTGTATTCTTTTATCAGTCTTATTAGTAGTTGATCAATTTTGTGTTTTGAAAACATCAGCATTTTATTTTTGCATTATAATTTCAGATACTCTTAAGGATAAAAATGGGATTTTACTTACTATAAGTGTCAAGGAGATGCACACAAAGACTTTGTAACTATGATACAAGGAGTTAAAATGGAAACTGGTGGGTTAATGAAATGTCTTGTTCGCGGGAAAATGATTGCCAAAAAACAAAGCAAGATGTATCTATTTTAATAACGACTGTAAAAATAGTTTCAGCAGTATACCCACTTATCTACAATAGCATGTCTCAATAAAATATTCTAATTCTTTATATAAGATTATTCTAACAGAAGCATATGTGTATATATGGATATTTTCAATTTTGATATATTTGCCTATATATATATTTGTTGGATTATTTCATAATAGAGTTAGAACAAATATTTTATGAATTTGTCTTTGCCCACTATATAACAATGATATTATTAGATTGATAAAACACACAAATTTGCATTATTTTTGTATACCCCTCTTTGGGTCAAAGTAGGAAATCCTTTGACAAATCAACAAATAGCTTATCAACAAATAGCTATTCAAATATTCATTAATGTATTTATTCAATAAACACTAAATAGCACCTTATTTGAGGGATTGGGTTAGGTTATTTTTACAGTAGCATTTTGCTTCAAATGCTCTTTCATTTGTGTGTTGGTTCACATATTCAAGCACTCATTTGCCTTTTATTATTTTAAATAGTTTGAAATATTCATTAGTATTAAACTGAGGCTAAAATGTGTATTACTTGGGTAGCCACCCATCCTCCTCCTTTCTTCATCTAGAAGGATCTCTTGTACATCCCTACTCCCATATAAATAGAATTAGTAATCTTTTTCACAGTAACTGGATCTCCTCACCACAATACTTAAGACTTATTACAAGGACTTCTAAATCACCCATTCTTTCTCTGGTAGTGCATGCTGCAAATAGAAAAGATTGGGATGTACCAATGACTATATTTTCCTCCATGTTTAAGAGATAAGGAAAGAATGAGGAAGAAAGAATACTGAAAACATCGTAGTCCTTAGTTTCTCATATGTCTGAGGCAACTATCATTTTTTCTTTCTTCAAATTTTATTTCTCAATTTGGTAAACCAGTGAATCCCTCTTTTTGCTTAGACTAGAGTTAGATTATTCTCACTTACAGAGCAAAAAACCCTCTGTTTTTGTTTCTGTATTTCTACAGCCTAGATTACTAGAAGTACTAAAAGTAAGCACATTGCTCATAACACATTCGTATGTAAATTCTTCATTTTGTAGCCAGATGCCTTCCAGAATGGCTTTAATAGCCTAATTCTTACCAATTGTATATAAGTAACTTTTATCTTATACAATTTTCAACCACACACCTTATTCATTTTTTCACCTTTACTTCTTCAAAATCAATTAGTTCTCCCAGCTTTCATGTTTGTTGAAATACTAGCCACTGGGTCATAAAGATAGAAAGAAGCAAGTGAGTCTAAGAAAAAAACACAAACAATTCTGAGAATTTAAGAACTACAAGATTTGGGAAGATCTTTTTGTTCCACAACTGTTTTAATTTCTCTCCTGACATAAACATGACTCCTGGGTGTTGACCACCATAAGCCTAAAAGTGAATGGAGGAAAAGGATTAGAACTGGGTGAAGATTAGTAAATACGAATTAGTTAATACAAACATGTTTATATTTAGTGCCCCTGGTAGCTTAAATGGAGAAGAACAAAAGTCATTATGCTCTGTTATAGTTACAAGACAGAGCTGCTTTTTAAAAAGAATACTTAAGAGGCTTTGAAGTTGAACAATACTTATTATCTCATACAGATATTTAAAAATAAATAATTCTAGTTCCTGATAGGGTATATCTCCCTTACATTCAAAACTATAATTTTTGGAGAACCTGAAATATATTTGTACACGTTTAATTTTAACAAGTGAATGGAAATTCGAGGAATTGGTTGGCTTCATGTTAAGTCCTAGTAACAAAATCATCTGTAACAAGAGCAAGCATGTATTGAGTGCTTACATGTTTAAATGGGTCTCAAAAAGTAATATGGAGAATTCCATTACTTTTCACAATAACACTTGTAAGTACTATTAATTTAGTTCCTCTTTACAATTTTTTTTTTCAGAATTCTATACTAATTCCATAGAGATAGATATTTACTTTTTCAGCAACTCCACTGGCTGTTTCGATGAGTTAAACTGACGTAAATATAGGGAATTGTACAGTTGTATGGAGTGAATTGTACAGTTGTTCGATGATAAAAGATTGAAGATGTAAGCTTCTGAAGACATGCGAGAATGTTAGCTCTGCTCAGACCCCAGAAATGTAGCAGGGATGAAGCCTAAGTATAAAGTATTTTAAAGCAGAAAAGGGTCTGGGCAAGTGTTTTAGTCAATGCTGAAAACAGCTGTCCGATGAATGAGGTAGAAAAGAAAATATGACATACAATAGGTAGTATAATCATGACTAGAGAACCATAGGTCTCCTAATTAGTTAAGGGTTTTTGCACAAGTTAGTTTTCTTTGCCTGTTCTTCTATTGATTCATTGTTAAAATGAAGATAGTTATATACGTTGATTTAATTGATGGGAGACAACATAAAAATACACACATATAATTTAGTCATTTATAAATCCAAAGCAATGTAGAACTAGCAAAATGATGCTCAATAGTTAATTAGAAAATGTTTCCTGATTTGGTATTCTGGAGCTATAGATAATTAACAACTTCTGACAAGCAGTTCATCTAAACAATACGATTCAATGGCTTTTAATTGAATTATGTCTATGTGTTTGTTACTTCCTTTTGTTTCCCTGCATCAATTTAAGTTCACAATAATAGATACATTAAAACTGCTTACAACCCTATGTCTGCCAGTTAAAGGATTAATTAAGGCAGGTTGAATGCAATTCAATTAATGCTTTTTATCTGGCGGCTGTTTCTTTGCTGGTATATACTTTGTGCTAGTGTCTGTAATAAAATCAGATACTGCCCATAGGTTGTAGCAGTAAGGAATGCCTGGGCCCAGCAGGTTGTTCAATGATAGAATTTAATGATGTCTCACTGAGGCACACACTTGGGGGTCTGGCAACAAAGTTATTGATTAAAAAAAAAAAAAAAATGAATGGACCTGTCAGCTTCCAACACAAATTGTTCCACAGATAGACTACTTTTGTCTTGGAAATTTGAGAGGGAACACAAAAGTCGGAGAGTTTGTCTTTGTGGTCTGAAGATCTAGGGTGCTTTGTTACATGATGGGAGGTACTCTACACAATTTTTATAGACTTCCAAAATTCTGAGATCTGGTTGAAAAGGGGGAGTAGTTTCATAGCATTTTAAATCATTTGTCAGGAATGAAAAAATCACTGTTTATATTTCTACCCCACTTGAGCATATTGAGTTGGTATCAGTAAAGAAAACCTAGCAATGACTTAGTCTTTTAATTTTTTTAAGAATGAATTTTTGGATAGGCCCAGTGAATTGTTGCACAGAATAAATCATTGGGGACACTTGGGTTTCAGTTTATATTACATATTCATAGCTTTTTGTGGCAGCCATAGGCCATGAGTCTTAGTCCTGACACCATAAGTCTGTTGGGAGAAGGATACAGTTTGTTTTACACATGCCTTTAAGAGAGTTCCCAGCTGTGTACTCTGCTTTTAAAATGGATGCAAAATTAAACTTAACATAATGACTTCTGCTGGAATCAGTAAGAATTAGTCTTCAGCTATACAGGTGCTGTAGGATAGAATAACTTATTTAAATACTCAAAGTATTTCTGCAAACTTGGATAATTCAGAAAATGAACAGGAAAGTTTATCTCTATTTCAGGTTTTTTTGATGCTTAAATATAAAAACTTCTAAAAAGAAAAAGAAATTCTTCCTCGTAGCTAGAATAAATGAGGGGAATGAAAGGTTTTCCAAAATCCTAAAGAGAAATTTTGGAATCTTCCACTAGATAATATGTAGAGATGTCTAACTTAAGGAGAACCCTTACTCAGAAGATACGTTGGTAGGTTCAGAGAAAGAGCGCTGCTCCATTGTTCTACGCAAGCGTAGTATTGACAGAGGTTTCCGCACGGGCAGCATCCACAGGAACTGCTACAGACGGCTTTCTCTATTGGAGGGCATGTAACTCTAGCAGAGTTGAAAATGGCATTACAATTCTAAACTTGGTTTGGGATACAGTAGGCACCCTTCAAATGATGACCTTCAAGTGTAGAGACAGTGACAGCCTTCTGGAGTATTCTTCTGAAGCATTTTATTGGAACAAGGAATAGAAAAGCAAAGGCACCACCTTTAGCTAATTTGATTTTTTACTTTAGAATTTTGGAAGCTGCTCCAATAATTTTGAAAACATCATCTTCTGAAAGGTAAAGAACCATACAAGCACTTTTATTTTATTTTATTTTATTTTTATGTTTTTGAGACGGAGTCTCGCTCAGTCTCCCCGACTGGAGTGCAGTGGCGCGATCTCGGCTCACTGCAAGCTCTGCCGCCCGGGTTCCTGCCATTCTCCTGCCTCAGCCTCCCGAGTAGCTGGGACTACAGGCGCCTGCCACCACGCCCAGCTAGTTTTTCGTACTTTTTAGTAGAGACGGGGTTTCACCATATTAGCCAGGATGGTCTCGATCTGCTGACCTAATGATCCGCCCGTCTCAGCCTCCCAAAGTGCTGGGATTACAGGCGTGAGCCACGGTGCCCGGCCAATGGAAGTACTTTTACAGTTCCAAACCTAGGGTGTCACATGGCTCATAACTCACCTGAGATTATGAAATCACTGTGATGGCCTACCTTGTAACCATACAGTTAACAGGTTTCTTTTCTTTTCTTTTTTTTTTTTGTAAGCCCACACAGTTTTTCTTAGGGGCTGCAGAAATTGTTGGACTCCATGACTGACACCAAATCCAGCAAGAACAGGTAATTCTCTAGTGCTAGCACTCAGAGCAGCCTTCCTAAATGCTGTTTTTTCAAGGCTCTGCAAAACTGTGAGAGAAACACTGAGACGTGTTCTGTTCACTTAAAATTCATATAAACAGCATAGTTTCTGCTCTTATTTCAGGGAATTTTCTGGCCAGGAAGTACTAACTTTAGCGTTAGCAGTGTAGTGGTGTCTATTTCCTGGAACAGATATCTGGGCTAATAAGAGGAACTGGTGGTATTTCAGGCCCACTCAAAGCTAGTTTTTATGAGATGCTACTTAGTGTGAACTTGCACCAGTTTTGAATTTATTTATCCTCCTAGATATCCTCGGCCCTAGTTGCTACTTTGGGCTTGACTTACTTGCTCTGTCTTCTTGACAAGAGGCCCAGACATGTGTTGGGCTTTCACATGGTCATGAAGTTCTACCCGCCACTGTAAGCTCATCACTTAACATGATCTGTTGACTCAGTCTTCCTGGTGGCACTGCCGGTTTTTGTGGGAACCCAGCAGTTTTGGAGTCCAGATTCTCCGAACACCACAGGGAAGTCCTAGAGGGTCTGAAAAATACATTCTGGAAGTATGGCTTCTTTCTGTACGGCAAATTTTGACCAAATTAAGACAATTGAGGTAAAAGAACTGGAAGATAAGAATCAGCATTTAGGAATGCTGCTCTGAGTGCTAGCAGTAGAGAACTACCTGTTCTTGCTGGATTTGGTGTCAGGAATGCAGCCCAACAATTTCTGCAGCCCCTAAGAAAAACTGCATGGCCTTACAAAAAAAAAAAAGAAAGAAAAGAAAAAAGAAACCTGTTAACTATATGGTTACAAGGTAGGGCATCACAGTGATTTCATAATCTCAGGTGAATTATGAGCAATGTGACACCCTAGGTTTGGAATTGTAAAAGTACTTGCATTGAATATGCTTCTTTATCTTTCAGAAGATGATGTTTTCAAAATTATTGGAGTAGCTTCCAAAATTCTAAAGTAAAACAATCAAGTTAGTTAAAGGTGGTGCCTTTGCTTTTCTATTCCTTATTCCAATAAAATGCTTCAGAAGAATACTCCATAAGGCTGTCACTGTCTCTACTCTTGAAGGTCATAATTTGAAGGGTGCCTACTGTATCCTAAACCAAGTTTAGAATTGTAATGCCATTTTCAACTCTGCTAGAGTTACATGTCCTCCAATAGAGAAAGCCTTTTCTTCCTGCTGATGGATTGTTCTAAGATGCAGCAGTTTCACAGTTTCCTTAAAGAAATCCTGAAATATTGAGAACATAGTTCTATTTTCCTGAGATATCGTGGCCAGCTTATTAATGTATAACTTTGTTTTTATGCATTCACTCTCTTCATGCACAACTTATTTTTTCCACCTTATGCTTGTTACATCCAATACCTCCATCCTCAATACAAGTATTACCATACAAGCATATCATCAAGCTGTTTTCTAGGAAATCAGATTCAAACAGAACATTTACAAAGAAAGAAAAAGACAGATGGACAAGATCAACCTAGTAAACAGAACTTAGTTTCAGCTGGGTGTCGTGGCACACACATATAATCCCAGCTACCTTACTTGAGAGGCCAAAGTGGGAGAATTGCTTGAGCCTGGGACTTTGAGACTAGCCTGGAAATATAACAAACAAAAGAACTTAGTTTGGAAGAAAACATACATGTCGAATTATAGAATGGTATCAGTTGCTTGCCAATTCTGATTCCATTCTACATGTTTGGATTACATGAGAGAAGTAATGGTGGGACAAGGGTATGAATATAAAAAATGAAAAAAAAAAAACCCCTACAATTCCTCTATAACTGTGTCAGATACTGAAGCACAAGCAACACTGTTTCTGAACCCATGTGAATAGTGGAACAATAGTGTTACAGAAAAATACTGGAATTTGTATTTAAGAATCTTTCTGTTAAGCAAAGTTCGCGTCTAGTTGGCTTCATTGAATTCCACTAAATATTTTTTGGAAGAAATAATAACATTTCTATAAAAAATCTGAAAAATTGAAAAGGATGGGATATTTTAATCTTCCTTCTGAACAGTATGAGCTGTTGCGAACAGAAGCAAAGGAGCAGGAGTTTGTACTCCTACCTCAACCAAGCTCTGGATGAATGATACCCTCCACAGGCAGTATAGGCTCAAGCAAAGCTGGTTCCTTTGGCTGAAGGCAATTTACAGAGAGGAATGTGGCTTTGGGCATAGACACTCAACTTTCCTAGCAGCTCAGCAAATGACAGTTTCAGCTCTGAAGCTGGTTATCTGTGTGGTGCACCACTGTACCCACGGCAGATGCATTCTACCCTATTAGCCCTTGACTTATTATGATTTGGGTTGAAGAGTCTAAAGGAAAAATGTTACTTTAGCAATTTCTGATGTGTCACAGAATTGGCAAGGGCCAGTGAGAGTTGGCAGTACTCGTGAGCAGGGGGCAATGCCATGTAGGAAGAAGTGTTATTCGGTGAAATTGGCAGTGGCGATTTGTCTCATTGGAAGTAGCAGACCCAGGTGAAATACGGATATCAGGAAGTGCATAGTGGAATCCAACACAAGATCAGTATTGCCTACCTTAAGAAAACAGAAACAGATTTCACTGGAGGAAGCTCAGAGAAAGAGGAAGTAAATGACAAATGTAATGTAGTAGTTAATAAGTTTCATTTATAAGAATTTTTTTACAGCCTTAGGACACCTCCAGATGTGTGTGTGTGTTTCAAAGCTTTAACAATGGGATGGGGAATACTTCTTCCTAATACATATATTATAAGCATATTAAGAATTATGCAGAAAAAGGACAAAAGTTCCCTATGTTGAGCAACTGTGCTTTGGGTCAAAAAGAGGGAAAAAAACCCCCAAAACAACCTAAAAATTAAATTAGATAGAACATCGTAACATCACAAAATATCAGAGCATAACGTGTATAATAGAATTTTTACAATTCAAATTCCTTTCCTAATGTCTAAACTCATGTTTCTGTGATTCAAATGGAATGCTTAGTTAGATTGACTCACTCGTGTGACAAATTCCAATTATATTCAACTTCCCCAAAATATACTTATTAAACATACCGGCAGTGTGTGCTTATTAAACACACTGGTAATGCTGACCTTCTGTATAGGTTTTTTGAAACTTACATACCTAGGGATAGATCCCAGACTCTTCATACTTTGCTCTTGCACCCGTTATGAAAGAGTCTTAGCAAAAACAATACCCTCTTTAGCTTTCTTATCCTCTGGTGAGAATTCCCCAGTACTCCTTTGGGATTCAATGTCATAGATCTCTTTAGTATCTGTAGTTCCACCCGGTTCCATGCTCAATATCTGTGATACACATATCAGCATAGAATTGCTATGTGTCATAAAACTCAGTTAACTTGTTACTCAAGTAGTGCACAACCATTTATTTAGCACTAGGAAGGAAAATGAGCAGCGGTCACATGGCATGGAGACTGAGTTGCTAGCAGCTGAGCACTGGGCACCTTGGTTCTCGAGAATTTGGTGGAGAACAGCCCTATTTATGAAAGGGCTCCACCACTGCGGGATGGATCCTGAACCAGATCCTGTTCACCTCTTTCTTATTTCCATCTTCTCATTACCAAGACCGATAAATCTCTTCCTGGGCACTGGTTTTGTTTCACATCAACCCACACAGTGTCTCTATTCCAGAAGGTTCTGCTTCCGTTTTTCCTTTTGTTTTGGACCTTTGAAATGACCCACATTGACTTGATTCTTTCCCATATACTGCTACTAAGCCATTTTCCACAGTCCACAGGTCTTAAATAAGTCAGACTTCCTTTTAAAGGACAAGCTATTCAACCCAAAGATCTATAGCATCACTTTTTACAAAACTGCACCTAAGACAACACATAGCAGTTATTATATTACTCCAACAGCTGATTCGTGCTCGTTACAAGAAAAAATTCAATTGTATTTTATGAATAGATGTTACACTTAGAAATATATTCTAATAGTGGCACTTCAAATTGAGAGACTAGGAGTTTTTGTTCTACAATAATATAGGCTTTCCTGAAAACAAAATCACTCATACTGTAATAACTGATCCCATGAAAAAAATAGAGTTGGGCCAGACCATTCAAAACCTATGCAAGTTTATATCTGCATATTATGGAAAGCAACTACTGTTTATCAACAGATAATGTGAAGAGTCTAGCCAGGCATCTCAGTAGGACTGGACGCTGCTTCAGGGGTTTTAAAAAATATTGTCAAAGTGGTGGCTTGTGAGCTCTGAGAGACTGCCTCTGCCATCTGGATGTATTGCTGTGAGCACAGGAGGAAGCGTCAGCTGCCAGAGGTGAGAGCAAGGTGTGCTTCTGTGTGAATGGAGTCTTCGTGAAGCTGAATGCTATCCTGCCTGTACAGCAGTTACATCACACCCCTTTTCTTAAAAGTTAGGATTCTATGCCCACTACTCGAGATTCAAATTACATCTGAAGCAACCCAGTGCTCAAAATAAACCAAGTTTTCGTATTTAACAATCATGTAAGAGCTGATTCGTGTATTAGAAACATGTTTTATCAGAACAAACTGCTACTCCAAATGTTACATATTCAATTGGTGTTTCCTTATGGACTCATTAATAAGTGTGAGTCTGAATGACATTGGTCACAGGCTTCCAAGTTTTATAAGGCAGATCCTGCGTGTGCCATGTTCACTTACAGGCATGACACTGAGTATACTGAACTCAGACACATGCTTTAAAATATTTTGTTGGATAATTGCTTTGATAGAATATGTTTTATAGTTCCAACAAAAACTTGGGTCTCACGTTTGCATGCTCGTTAATGCTTTTATTTACAGTGATCCAACGAATTAGGGCAGGTTTATTATTAGATTTTTACAAATGTGTATATCAAACCTCAGAGAATTTAATGACTAAAACTAGCATTAGGCATTAAAGTGGGGAGTAAAAACTACTACATTACATCGTTTTTCTGTACCACGTTGTGCTTCATGAGGTAAATTCTGGGCCACTTGAAGCTTGGATGTCGTTAAGTGAAAGAGGATGGAGTAGTATCAGGGAAATAAATGGCACTCTACCTGACACATTAAAAGTGAATGAAGTGGCTGAAGTACATAAAACTGAAAAAAGTGTGGGGAAATCATTAGAGTTAAATGGCTTTCTCATGTAACTTAAATTGTTCTTTAAATATCTGCTACCCAGAATTTTTTTAAATCAATCGTCTTCTTAATCACTGATTATGTCAAATGTCTAAGATTTTGAAAAACAGTTCATTTATAAAAGCATTTATGTACAATGAAAATATGAACCACACAGACATTCATACACACATATATACACACACAAACAACATATATAACACTAAAACATCATAACACATAATTAGTGTCCAAAAATAATACCTCCACCCTGTCAAAAATACAGGATGGTATTATTGTGAGTTTAATTAAATGATTCAGGCATGACTGCACAGCTAGCCTGTCTACAGATCTCAGGATTTTGGAGGCAATTACTTTAAATCTGAACTCATCTTATTCATTATCATTAGTGGTATCACAGGTTTTTACGGCATTTATATGATTTAGGCCTTAACACAATTTGTAAGAGTGAATGGAGCTTAAATACCAATCTTTTTATTAAATAATGTAATTTTAGATAAAGAATTTAGAGTTGAATAGCTATCTTTTCAATATGTAGCTGGCTTAGTCCATTTGTGCTGCTATTTTAAAAGAAAGAAAGAAAGAAACTACCACTACCTGAATGGCTTATGCATACAAGAAATGAACTTCTTGGACGTGGTGGTTCACGCCTGTAATCCCAGAGCTTTGGAAGGCCGGGGCAGGCGGATCACGAGGTCAGATCGAGACCATCCTGTCTAACATGGTGAAACCCCCGTCTCCACTAAAAATACAAAAAAATTAGCCGGGCGTGGTGGCGGGCGCCCGTAGGTCCAGTTACTCGGGAGGCTGAGGCAGGAGAATGGCGTAAACCCGGGAGGCGGAACTTTCTGTGAGCGGAGACCGCGCCGCAGAGGAAGACTGAGATTAAGGCACCAGCAGAGTTGATGTCTGGTGAGGGCCTGCTTCCTGGTTCATAAATAGTACCTTCTCCTTGTGATCTCACATGGCCGAAGGGCAAGGGGCCTCTCTGGATTTCTTTAACAAGACCACTGATTTCATTTATGAGGGCAGAGCCTCCCCAAGACCTCACTTCCAAGTACCATGGATTAAAGGAATAAATTTTGACATGCACATTTTGAGGAGATGCAAATATTCATTCTATGGCAATAGGGATATTTATAATTCTAGTTCATTTTTATTGACAGGGTTCAAACATAGTCATAAAACATTTGATTGTGTATCTAAATGGAAGCATTCATGCACAATTCACGTCAGTTTGCTCATATCTGACAATGCAGTTATAATTGATATGTCCCCTTATTCAGTATTTAAGGATGAGATACTTGGGTAAGATAATAAATAAAAAGTCAGACATGAAACACTTTTTGTGTGACAAAATAAAAGAAAATTTATTTATTAGAATCAAATATTTGTAGGAAGTATAACCACAATTGCCTCTATGATTGATGTTTTACTTCATTACAAAAAAAACTTGCTTGTCCTGAAAAAAATAAGTATTATGAAACTACAAATTTCTAGTAAATACCCCTAACCCAAATAAATATGAAGTGCTTTTTGTAGACTGAGGTGAACATAATAATATTGATTTTATTGTTAGTTTTTTAGATGGGATTTTCAGGAAAAAAGTGTGCCTTTGATTAGAACCTCATTTGTTCTGTGTAATTGCTGTTCCATTCAAAACTATTTGTGTATACGTATTCAGTTGCATTAATATCAGTTTACATTTATGATATTTTTTATTCTATTAGTTAACATTTATTGCTTAGAAGAATAAATAACAAATTTGTAATATATAGACAAAATGTAAAATGGGTTAGGCTCTCAAAATGATCAAAACTGTAGCCTTCTTGTAACCCTCGAAATCAATGTAAAAACTATTTTCAGGAGCACTTTAAAACATATAAAATATTAATTTAGTAAAAACTGTTTCCTTTAATATCAAAAATATAATTTCAAGTTAATGAAACAAAAACTATTTCTGTGAGAATAAGAATTAAGTTTTCAAAAATTCTATCTCATTCTCTAATTATTATAAAATTTCAGACTTCTTCTGAGAGTCATTTTGAAATACATGGAAATTATTTTCTCAATTTAGATTCCCTGTTAAGAAGTTGTCTAATTTATAAGAGAAGTTTGAACTCTGTGATAAACATGACAGACCTAAGCCTGGAAATAAGGCACATTTTGAATAAATTATCTTTACAGGATAATTCAGGGTATAGAAAATCTTGTTGCTTTGGTTCAAAATCCACAGACTATGGCCTAATTTAATTTAAAACTTTCTGAATCTGTTTTCTTGTTTGGTAAATAGAGAGGAAAATGCAGAAATTGTTAAAAGAAGAAAATCCAAGTTTTGAGAATTTTGAAAAAATATGACTTTACCAAAATAACAATAGTTTCAGAGTTTTATTATTAGGTGAAAAGACTGCCTTCTCAGGATTATTCTCACTCCAACATATCCAGGATAAATTAAACATTGGAATGGAAAATAATCATACATACATTTCAGAACCTCTATACATTTTGTTCACTTTCTAAAATCAGGTGGAAATAGAAAATGATTCTAAATTTAACTTTTTACTTACACTTTGTTATAATGTTAATATGTTGACATTCCAAATCTCATAGCATCATTTAATGCCTGAAAGACAACATTATAGAAAATGACTGAAAACTTCAGAATTATTAAGTGATATAGAGAAGTGCTTTAGTAAATAATTTTGTCGTTATGGTTGTTCGTGTTTTTCAAATAGACTAGATATCATAATGCATAAAACTTAAATTTCATAATGACTGATTTTTATCTTTAAAAAATTTAACACAAATAATTCTGCTCAAATATAGCTAACACACAATATCTATAGTTGGAAGAATATAAACACAATATTAAATTTTGGACACAGCTAACAGCCACACTTAATAACTCTAAAATAATCATGAGAATGGCATTAACAATCCTTGTTTGTTGTGTCAGTGATTTGGCTGTATATATTTGCTTCTAAAGTATGCCTGCACTCAAAAATTAACATTAATATCTACAACTTTACACACATCTGTGTCAGACTGCCACAGTTACTAGAGATGGTCACTATGACAGTTACTATTGTTACTACTTGAGACCATCATTATGACTGTTACTACTGTTACTACTTGAGACCATCATTATCAGAGTTACTACTGTTACTGCTTGAGACTGTCATTACCAGACTGAAGGAAGAAGGACAAATGTAGAAATGAAAACTTAAGACAAAAGGAACTGTTTTAAAGGAAAGGGGTCAGGGGAAGAAGAGCTCCCTGCTTCTAGTGAGCAAAGGTAGCAACCTGAGCTTCCACAATCCTTCGTATTTATTGAGTAGAATGAGCAGGGAGGAGGAGGTAATGACTGGTCAGCTGCTTAATTGATCACAGGTTCAAATTATTACTAACAGGCTTCAAATGTGCCCTGTAGATAATCACAAGAAACGCTTGTGCCTGGCTTGTGACTGCCCTCAGTATTCCTTCTGGTGGCCGATGCAGTTTGTCAGTTTGCCAACATTCTGCTTTTATGAGAACAGTTTGCTATTTACTAATATAGCCTCCAGTGGTATACAGAGTTGATCATGACCCTCATGGCCTTCAACACACATCTATGATAATGAATATCTCATGATAATTTAATTATGTCTATTAGTTTATTTATAAAGTCAAAATTGAAAGGATTAGGTCCACTGTTCATTTCTTATTAAAATTTCTTAAGAAATGTTAAAAGAGTAATTTCAAATCTTTATAATCCCACTAAATTAAAACAATAACAGTAGATATTGTGAGAGTACTAAATATCAATAGTACTTGATACTTGAATATTAGTACTCAAATACTTGATATTTAGTACTATTGATATTTAGTATTTCAAGGTCAAATTAGACAGAAAGTTTGAGCTAAATTTTGTAGTATTTGAAATGAAATAGCAATACTAGATCTACAAATTTGCAGACACCAGCATCTGTCTAAATCCATACATACTTCTGGCCATTGTATACCCCAGAGAAGTGGCTGCATAAGAAAATGTAAAGAGTTGGACAATGTTAAGTTTTGATCTGGGACTTCTTTAGTGAGTATGTGATGAATGATTGGTCCTACCAACCCTGTAGCTCTAAATACTACTACAGTGTGGGAAGAAATCTGCACTAGTGTTTGTTGCAGAGACTAAGCCAAAGCTTCATCCTAGCCAAATCACATTTGACCTGCCAGACAACATCAATAACTACAGTGCTGTTTGCATGGTGTGATTTCAATAGCTTTTGTCTTGACAATTCAGGCTGCAATAACAAAATACTGTAGACTGGGTGGTTTAAGCAACAGATTTTATTTCTTACAGTCTAGAGGCAAGGACATCCAAGACCAAAGTGCCAGTAGATTCAATTCCTGGTGAGAAACGTCTTCCTGGCTTACAGGCAGCAGCCCTCTCCTTGTGTCCTCACAGGGGAGAGAGTGAGGGAGAGAGAGAGAGCAGCTGGGGAAGAGAGAAAAAGAATGAGCTCTACTCTTTCTTCCTCTTCTTGTAATGACACTGATGTTATTATAGGCCCCCACCCAGATTACCTCATTTAAACCAAATTATTTTCCAAAGCCCCACCTCCAAATACCATCACATTGAAGGTTGGGTCATTAACATATTTTTAAATTTGAATATTTAATTTAAATTCATGGGGTACACATGCAGGTTTGTTACAAGAGTATATTTTGTGATGCTGATATTAGAAATTCTATTGATCGCATTACCCATATAGTGAACATAGTACCCAATAGGAAGTTTGTCAGGCCTTGCCCCCGTTCTCCCCTCCCTCCCTTTGGATTCTCTAGTGTCTATTGTTCCTGTCTTTATGTCTGTGTGCACCCAAGATTTAGTTCCCACTTATCAGTGAGAATATGCAATATTTGTCTTTGAGTTTCTGCATGCATTCACTAAGGACAGTGACTTCCAGCTGCATGTGTGTTGCTGCAAAGGACATGATTTTGTTCTTTTTTTTTTTTTTTTTTTTTTTTTTTTTTTTTTTTTTTTTGAGACGGAGTCTCGCTCTGCCGCCCAGGCTGGAGTGCAGTGGCCGGATCTCAGCTCACTGCAAGCTCCGCCTCCCGGGTTCACGCCATTCTCCCGCCTCAGCCTCCCGAGTAGCTGGGACTACAGGCGCCCGCCACCTCGCCCGGCTAGTTTTTTTTTTGTATTTTTTAGTAGAGACGGGGTTTCACCGTGTTCGCCAGGATGGTCTCGATCTCCTGACCTCGTGATCCGCCCGCCTCGGCCTCCCAAAGTGCTGGGATTACAGGCTTGAGCCACCGCGCCCGGCCGGTTTTGTTCTTTTTAATGGCTGCGTAGTATTCCATGGTGTGTATGTACCATATTTTCTTTATCTAATCCAACATTAGTGGTCACCTAGGTTGATTTCATATCTTTGCTATTGTGAATAGTACTGCAATGAACATACAAATGCATGTGTCTTTTCGTTAGAAGGATTTATTTTTATTTTGATATATACCAAATATGTTGCGTATATATTGCTAGTTGGATGATAGTTCTATTTTTAGTTCTTTGAGAAATCTCCAAACTGGTTTCCACAATGGATGAATTAATTTAAATTTCCACCAACAGTGTATAAATGTTCCCTTTTCTCTGAAGTCTGGACAGCATCTACTCTTATTTGACTTTGTATTAATAGCCATTCTGAGTGGTATGAGATGGTATCTTATTATGGTTTTGAATGCATTTATCTGATGATTAATGATATTGAGCATTTTTTCATATATTTATTGGTCACTTGCATGTCTTCTTTTGAGAAGTATATGTTCATGTCTTTTGACTACTCTTTAATGCAGTTATTTGTTTTTTGCTTGTTGATTTAAGTTCCTTATAGATTCTAGATATTAATTATTTGTGCAATGTGTAGTTTGCAAAATTTTTCTCCCATTCTGTAGGCTGTCTTTCTACTCTGTTGATAGTTTATCTTGCTGTGAAGAAGCTCTTTAGTTTAATTAGGTCCTGCTTGTCAATTTTAGCTTTAGTCACAATTGCTTTTAAGGACTTAATCATAATTTCATGGCTATAGCTGATGTCCAGAAACGTTTTTCTTAGATTTTCTTTTTTTTTAAATTATACTTTAAGTTCTAGGGTACCAATGCGCAGGTTTGTTACATATGTATACATGTGCCATGTTGGTGTGCTGCATCCATTAACTCGTCATTTACATTAGGTATATCTCTTAGATTTTCTTTGAGGATTTTTTGTAGTTTGAGATCTTATATTTAAATCTTTAATACATCTTGAGTTGATTTTTGTATATGGTGATTGGTAGAGTTCCAGTTTCATTCTCCCCAACATATCCAAAGCATTCAGGCAAGTGAAAGAAATACAAGGCATCCAAATAGGAAAACAGGAAGTAAAATTATCCCTCTTTGCTTACTATATCAATCTATACCTAGAAAACCCTAAAGATTGCCCAAAGGCTTTTAGATCTGATAAACAACTTCAGTAAAATTTCAGGATACAAAATCAATGAACAAAAATCAGTAGCATTTCTAAACACCAATATCATTCAAGCTCAGAGCCAAATCAAGAATACAATCTCATTTGTAATAGCCACAAAAAATAAAATTCCTAGGAATATGTTACCATGGAGGTGAAAGACGTCTGCAAAAAGAACTACAAAACACTGTCGAAAGAAATTACAGATGATACAAACAAATGAAAAAAAAAAAAGTATTCCATGCTCATGGATTGGAAGAATCCCTATCACTAAAATGTCCATACTGCTCAAAGCAATCTACAGATTCAATGTTATTCTTATCAAATTACCAACATCAGTTTTCAAATTCATATGGAACAACAACAACAAAAAAGGGGGGAGCCTGAAAAGTCAAAGCAGTCCTAGGTAAAAACAACAAACCCTGAGGTATCACATTACTGGACTTCAAATTATACTGTAACGCAACAGTGAGAAAAACTGCATGGTTCTGGTACAAAAACAGATACATACATCCATGGAACACAATGGAAAACCCAGGTATAAATCTGCATATCTATGATCAATTGATTATTGACAAAGTCCACAAAAATAAGCAATGAGGAAAAGAGTCCCTATTCCACATAAATTTTTGAGGTACACAAACATTCAGTACAGAAGAGCTTACATCAGATGGTCATTTTAGCTGCTTATTCTGGAAGTGGGCAGGAATTGACTACAGCGTTTCATATGGAAACTATTTGGAGTGAGGGACACGCTCTACAACTTGATTCCAGTGGTGGATGCAAGACTCTATATGTTACCAAAACTCATTAGACTACAAATATAAAACGGGAAAACCTAATGACATTTAAATCATTCTTTGATAAAGCTGTTTTTTATTGTTTTAAAAAAGAAGAAAACTATGGACGTATAATATTTTGAATTCAAGAAAGTATTTCTTTTATAAAATACTTCATAATCCTATAAAAATTATGAATGACTATGAACATAATGATAGCTAAGTTGTTTTGATGTAGCCTTGTAAAACACCTTTTAAAAATTATTTTAGTTCAGTATAGTCAGTTTAGAAAAAACCCTATATACTACACTATTTGTTTTTTGTGGAGTTTTAATATGTTACACTTGTGAACTACAGTAAATATTAATGTATTATAGCATAAGGATTTCATCTATTTTGTGATATTGGAACTGCTTTCTATGCAAGCTCTATTGTCAAAGATAATAAAGACATATTCAGGTTTCTTACATGTAATTGATTAAGAATTCTTCTAAGAACTAGAATTGTTCAATGCCCAGAGAATTGGTGATGCTCCCTCATAGAAGGCTACAGTTAAGAACTCAAACTGTTGTGTAAAAAATGCATTAAAAATAGTCATTCCTTGAAAAATATTGTCAATTAGTTGACTTAATTTATTTTATAAAACGCTCCACCCAACAAATGCAGAATATACCCTCTTTTTACAGGCATGTAGACTGAAATAGATCATATTATGGATAAATCGCAGTAATTTTAGAAGAAAACAAAGAGAAGAGTCTACAAGATTCAAGATGGGGGAAACTAACTATTACAATAAACCAGAGTGGTGATTTACTACTCAATAGCACAGTTTCCATCCTGGAATCCCATGCCAACTCCAAATATCAATCAATCATGAGAATAAACTAAATACATTTTTAAATAATCAACATCTAAAAGACTACCTTGTTAAGCTCTTTCTAAGAATGACAGTGAGGAAGTGATACACAAAAAGAGAGTAATTGAGAAAAAAAATGAAACAAGAGAGAAGAAAGAAACAAAACAAAACAAAAATCCAATGCTCAAGATGAACTAAATGTATAAGATGATGGACTAGTGCAATTCTGGGATAACAGCTGTGTTGCTGACTTGACAGAGCCAGGAGGTCAGATAGGAGCATGAAGAAGGTGAGCTCTTCAAAGAATATCACTGAAACTAGACAAAATTAATAATTATGAGGGATTTTTAATGTATTGACTGTATTTGCATCAATGAATTGGGAACCATTTAATGGTAAGTACATAGAAATATGGACAAACCAAGAAAAGAGTCAACAGTTAACACCAGGTAGAAAAAAAAGGTTATATGAAGAGAGATAAAAATCCAGATTACTATATGTCACAAATTTAAAATATGTTTACATTGTCAAAATAGTATAAAATTATAATACAACCATTATGGAAAACTGGAAGAATATTGTTTTAGTCCATTTTCATGCTGCCAATAAACATATATCCGAGACTGGGCAATTTACAAATAAAAGAGGTCTAATGGATAATTCACAATTCCACATGGAAGACCTACAATCATGGTGGAAGGCAAGGAGGAGCAAGTCACATCTTATGTGAATGGTGGCAAGCAGAGAGAGAGAGAGAGTTCGTTCTGGGAAACTCTACCTTATAAAGCCATCAGATTTTCTGAGACTTACACACTGTCATGAGAACAGCATGAGAAAGATCTGCCCCCATGATTCAATTACCTCCCACTGGTCACTACCACAACAGGTGAGAATTCAAGATGAGATTTGGGTGCGGACACAGCCAAACCATATCATTCTGCCCCAATCCTTCCCAAATCTCATGTCCTGATATTTCAAAACCAATCATGCTTTCCCAACAGTCCCCCAAAATGTTAACTCATTTTAGCATTAACTGAAAAGTCCACAGTCTTTGGACTTTCACCAAGGCAAATTCCTTTCACCTATGAGCTTGTAAAATCAAAAGCAAGTTAGTTACTTCCTAGATACAATGGGGGTACAGGCATTTGGTACACACACCCATTCCAAATGGGAGACATTGGCCAAAACAAAGGGACTATAGGCTCCATGCAAGTCCAGAATCCAGCAGGGCAGTCAAATCTCAAGTTCTAAAATGATGACTTTTGACTCCATGTCTCACATCCAGGTAATGCTGATGCAAGAGGTGGGTTCCCATGGTCTTGGGCAGCTCCACCCCTGTAGCTTTGCAAAGCATAGCTCCCCCCTCCTGGCTGGAAGATGGTGGTCCTCTTCTTACACCTCTGCTAGGCAGTGCTCCAGTAGGGACTCCATGTGGGGCTCCAATCCTACAATCCCCTTTTGCACTGCCCTAGCCTAAGTTCTCCATGAGGGCCCCACCCCTGCAGCATACCTCTGCCTGGGCATCCAGGTGTTTCCATACATCCTCTGAAATTGAGGCAGAGGTTCCCAAAACTCAATTATTGACTACTGTGGACTCGCAGGCTTACCACCACATGAAAGCTGCCAAGGCTTGGGGCTTGCACACTCTGAAACCATGGCCCAAGCTCTGTTTTCCCCTTTCAGCCATGGTGGAGCAACTGAGGCACAGGGTACCAAGTCCCTAGGCTACACACAGCATGGGGACTCTGGGCCCAACCCATGAAATCATGTTTTCCTCCTAGGCCTATGGGCCTATGATGGAGGGGCTGCCGTGAAGACCTCTGACATGCCCTGGAGACATTTTCCCCATTGTCTGGGGGATTAACATTTGGCTCCTTGTTATTTATGCAAATTTCTGCAGCCAGGTTGAATTTCTCCTCAGAAAATGGGATTTTCTTTTCTATCACATTGTCAGGCTTCAAATTTTCCAAACTTTTATGCTCTGCTTCCTTTGTAAAACTGAATGCCTGTAACAGCACCCAAGTCACATATTGAATCCTTTACTGCTTAGAAATTTCTTCCACCAGATACCCTAAATCATCTCCCACAAGTTCAAAGTTTTACAAATCTCTAGGGCAGGGGCAAAATGCCACCCGTCTCTCTGATAAAAACATAACAAGGGTCACCTTTGCTCAAGTTCCCAACAGGTTCCTCATCTCCATCTGAGACCACTTCAGCCTGGACCTTATTGTACATATCACTATTAGCATTTTTGTCAAATCCTTTCAGTAAGTCTCGAGGAAGTTCCAAACTCTCGCATTTTCCTGTCTTCTGAGCCCTCCGAACTGTTCCAACCTCTGCCAAGTTCCAAAGTCACTTCCACATTTTCGGGTATCTTTTCATCAGTTCCCCACTCTACTGGTAACAATTTACTGTATTAGTCCATTTTCACAACGCTGATAAAGACATACCTGAGATGGGGTGATTTACAAAAGAAAAAGGTTTAATGGAGAACTCACAATTCCATGTGGCTGGGGAAGCCTCACAATCATGGTGGAAGGCAAGGAGGAGCATCACATCTTATGTGGATGGCAGCAGGCAAAGAGAGAGAGAGAGTTTCCACAGGGAAACTGTCCTATAAAGCCATCAAATTTTGTGAGACTTATTCACCATTAGGAGAATGGCACGGGAAGCACCTGCCCTCATGTTTCAACTACCTCCCACTGGGTTCCTCCCACAGCACATGGGACTTCGAGATGAGATGTGGGTGGGAACACAGCCAAACAATATCAGATATTTTTTGCACATATTTGTATGTGCATGTGGGTGTGTGTATATGTGTTTGTTTTTGTATTGTAGGTAAGCTAAGTCATTATGTTCCATAGGAGAAATTCAATAAATGGTATTTTAATAACATACAGCTAACTAGACATACTATTTATAATGGCAAATATCAGAAAAAATTAACAACAAAAATAATTATTTCCAAGAAGTAGTAATTGAGGACAGAAACAGGTAGGGCAAGGTTTATTTTAAGGCTGAGGATTATTTGACGTTTTTATCTTGTACCTGTATTACTATGATCAAAATAACTTTTATAAATAAAGTTTATTAAAGATATACGATGTCAAATGATCTTTAAAATATGGATAAATGCTCTAAATTGAGATGGCTGATGAGGTAAATGACAATATCCTATGAATATTTTGCTTAGAAATTTGTTTTGAAATAATCTAAAAAGATGTGGTTTTGTCTTGGAATATTTTACATTTTTAAAATCTCCATACTTTCTGATTCTTAATGCCCTGCTTTCTTTAGCCTTCTAAGGGAAATATATATTTTTTTGTTGGATCAATCTTGAATTTTCCCTTTAAATATATAATTTGCTGATAAGTAAATAAGAACAATACTGAAGACAGCAAAGTAAACAACCTTTTTATTCATAAAATATATTAGCATAGGAGAGAAGGTAGGAGGAAAGAGAAAACTCTTTCTGAATGAATTTTTGAAAATATGAAGGGAAGTTTTGGAACCATTTTAGGGAGTGAAACAATACACACATCTTAGACACAGTGAGGGCTAATCTAGGTACAAAGTTATAATCAAAGATTCATTAGTCTTACTACTCATCTAATTAAAGAGAGAGACTTAAATCTTTCACGAAGTCTTTTAAAGAATGACAACAGAATAGAATTTCATAATAATCAAATGGGTAGAGCTCTCCTGACCCTCTGTGTCCTTTTTGCCCCCACTCTCTCTTCACACTATCTGTGTGTGTGTAAGCGTTTCATTTAACATTTATTTTGTGGGTTCTTACCTCCAAATTTGGACCTATAGTCAAAAGATCAAGTGCAACTAAAATTAAATTTAGCAGATAAATCCTGAGTCAAGAACATATTGTTACTGTGATCATCTAGCAATAAGCCATGGTACCAAGAATTTTAGGTTGAGTATAATATAGGAGTGTTTTTAGACTAATTCAGCAAAAATAGAGGAAAATAGAAGATAAAAATTATAGTTTTTCAAACAATCTTATTTTGATAAAAAATATAGATAATTAAAATACATTTTATGTGAGTTTATGAAATGGAAGATACTGAAAAAACATAAAATTGTAATCTAGACATAGTCTTTAACTGAAATGTGCAAAAATACCAATTTCTTAATGCATTAGAACTCTTTTGGGACAGATGGAGGAAATAAACACTTAAACTAGTTCAAAGTCATTTTCTTACTATATTGAAACATATCAGATCACTTAGGCGCTTAGTTGATGCTATGGGACTTGCCATCAAACACACTTTGAAATTATTGTTTTAGCTCACCCCAACAAATAGCTGTAAGTTCTGCTACAGGCTTAATACATTAAAACCCTATATCTTATTTGAATCACAATCCACAAACTAGTCCACAAAACTACCCTTCTCTATCTAGAATGATACCATCTTAGAAAATGTGGTCTCTAACTCTGCAACAACAGAGAAAGAAAGGGTAGTAGCATCTTGTAAAACATTTTTTAAAAATAGACCTGGAAATGTTTTAAATCACATTTGCTCTAATCTGTTGGTTTGACAAAGTCATACAGCCTCAACTTAGCTAAAAGGTAGATGTGTCTTTGAAGAGTGGAGTAAGATGGAAAACATACCCTGGGTAAGTAAATGAAGAGGGAAAATAAGGTTGTCATAAAAGGGATGACTAATGACCAGTGATGATGAGCTTTTTTTCATGTTTGTTGGTCACATAAATGTCTTCTTTTGAGAAGTGTCTGTTCATATCCTTCACCTACTTTTTGATGGGGTTGTCTGTTTTTTTCTTGTAAATTTGTTTAATTTCCTTGTAAATTCTGGATATAAGACCTTTGTCAGATGGATAGATTGCAAAACTTTTCTCACATTCTGTAGGTTGCCTGTTCACTCTGATGACAGTTTCTTTTGCTGTGCAGAAGCTCTTTAGTTTAAATAGATCCCATTTGTCAATTTTGGCTTTTGTTGCAATTGCTTTTGGTGTTTTAGTCATGGAGTCTTTCCCCATGCTATGTCCTGAATGGTATTGCCTAGGTTTTCTTCTAGGGTTTTTATGGTTTTAGGTTTTATGTTTAAGTCTTTAATCCATCAATCCATTTTTTTTTTTTTTTTTTTTTTTTTTTTTAGACAGAGTCTCATTCTGTTGCCCAGGCAGATCACAGTGGTGTGATCTCAGCTCACTGCAACCTCCGCCTCCTGGGTTCACGTGATTCTCCTGCCTCAGCCTCCCGAGTAGCTGGGATTACAGGCACACACCACCACGCCCAGCTAATTTTTTGTGTATTTTTAGTAGAGACGGGATTTCACTATGTTGGCCAGACTGGTCTCGAACTCCTGACCTCGTGATCCACCCTCCTCGGCCTCCCAAAATGCTGGGATTATAGGCATGAGCCACTGCACCTGGCTGTCTTTAATCCATCTTGAGTTAATTTTTGTATAAGGTATAAGGAAGGGGTCCAGTTTCTGTTTTCTGCATACAGCCAGCCAGTTTTCCCAGCACCATTTGTTAAATAGGGAATCCTTTCTCCATTGCTTGTTTTTGTAAGGTTTGTCGAAGATCAGATGGTTGTAGATATGTGGTGTTATTTCTGAGGCCTCTGTTCTGTGCCATTGGTTTCTGTAACTGTTTTGGTACCAGTACCATGCTGTTTTGATTACTGTAGGCTTGTAGTGCAGTTTGAAGTCAGATAGCATGATCCCTCCAGGTTTGTTCTTTTTGCTTAGGATTATCTTCTCTATACGGGCTCTTTTTTCATTCCATATGAAATTTTAAGTAGCTTTTTGATAAGATCTCACACCAGTTAGAATGCCGATCATTACAAAGTCAAGAAACAACATGCTGGTTAGGTTGTGGAGAAATAGAAACGCTTTTACACTGTTGGTGGGAGTGTAAATTAGTTCAACTATTCTGGAGGACAGTGTGGGTGGTTCCTCAAGGATCTAGAACCAGAAATACCATTTGACCAGGAAATCCCATTACTGATTATATACCCAAAGGATTATAAATCATTCTACTATAAAGACACATACATACGTATGTTTACTACAGCACTATTTGCAATAGCAAAAGACTTAGAACCAACCCAAATGCCCATCAGTGATAGACTGGATAAAGAAATGTGGCACATATACACCATGGAATACTATGCAGACATAAAAAAGAATGAGTTCATGTCCTTTGCAGGGACATGGATGAAGCTGGAAACCATCATTCTCAGCAAACCAACACAGGAACAGACAATGAAACACCACATGTTCTCACTCATAAGTGGGAGTTGAACTATGAGAACACATGGACACAGGGAGGAGACTATCACATACTGGGGCCTGTTGGGAGTGGGGGGCAAGGGGAGGGAGAGCATTAGGACAAATAGCTAATGCATGCAGGGCTTATAACCTAGATGACGGGTTGATAGGTGCAGCAAACCACCATGGCACGTGTATACCTATGTAACAAACCTGTGGGTTCTACACATGTATCCCAGAACATAAAGTAAAATAAAATACAAGGAGGTGACTGATGATAGGAGGAGCACTAATGGCTAAGCCTTAGTGTATTTTATTAAGGGTTTATATAGCAAAAGTATAACCTAAAAGAGAGATTGAGAAATTGTAGACCAGGGAAGTAGGAGAAAACAAAGTTTTCTGTTCAGGAAGTCAAGCAAATGCAATGTTTTCAGAAGGAGGGAATGATCAATTGTGTCAAATGTTGCTTATATGTAAAATGAGAACTGATATTGGCCATTAAATTAACAAATATAATGCATAGTGGTGATGTGTCAATAACAATATTAGTAGAGTAGTGGGAGAAAACTATGAAAAGAAGGTAAAAGTGAAAGAATAAGCAGAGGCCGAGTGCAGTGGCTCATGCTTGTAATCCCAGCACTTTGGTAGGCTGAGGTCAGGAGTTCAAGACCAGCCTGGCCAGCATGGTGAAACCCCATCTCTACTAAAAATACAGGAGGCTGAGATTACAGTGAGCTGAGATCGCGCCATTGCACTCCAGCCTGGGCGACAGTGTGAGGCTATGTCTCAAAAACTAAAACAAACAAACAAATAGAATAAGCAGAGAAGCTCTGGATATGGTTCACATAGTTCTTTAAGGGAGTTTTACTAACAAGCGATAGAGAAAAATGAGAAAATGTCTGGAAAGAGAGGAAGAGCTGAGTTATTTTTTATGAAAGAGATGACAAATTTTATACATGCATATGAGAATGATAAATAGAGAACATAAATGTCAGGATGTAGGACAGAGTGTGGTAAATTACTGGGTGATTACTGAGTTAGCAAGAAAAAGCATCTAGTTCATGAATAGAGATTTGACCTTAGGAAGATGGGCGCTTCATTCATAATAACAGAAGTGAAGGCGAAGCAGAGCATATGAATACGACTGCTAGTGGGCATGTGGTGGGAGTTTACAGAAGTTCTGTTCTGATTATCTCATTTCTAAAAAAAGTAGCAAATACTCCATCATAAATATAAGACTAAGAGCGGGTCGGTATTAAAGGAGTGAAAAAAGCCTAACAGGCTTATCTAGAAGAGTGGGAGAGTGAATAGACTAGGACACATGGTCTAATTCTTGATCATCATTAAAATTCAGCCTCATGATTTTACATGAGAACAGTCAAAATGGATTTGCATTTTTCTCTAGCCATGTGCAGCTGCACAGGTGCTAGTGTATAAAAACAGCAAAGGTAAAAAATGCTGTGGTTATGGAATTGCCTTTTATAGCCGTTTAATAAAGCCAATGAGGAACAAGTAAGGGAGATAGGCATCTATGAGGGGACTTCAAAAAGGTCATGGGAAAATAAAAGACTAAAAAGTATACACTTTATTTCTCAACATAAGCTCCATCAAGTTCAAGATACTTTTGTAAGCAATGATACCAGCCATTTGTTCCATCCCTAAAGAACTGAGGGTTCCGGAAATTTAATCATGTCTTTACAGCCTTTTTTACATGATTAACTGAAGAAAACTAGATGCCCTTTAAAGGGAATTTTTAAAGATTAGGAAACAAAAAGAAGTCAGGCAGAGGCAAATCAGGACTGTATAATGGACGCCTAATGATTTCTCATTGAAAATCTCACAAAATTGCCCTTGTTTTTGATGAGAGGAATGGGCACAAGCATTGTCATGTTGGAGAAGAACTCTCTGATGCAACTTTCCTGGGTATTTTTCTGCTAAAGCTTCGGCAAACTTCCTCAAGACACTCTCATAATAAGCAAATGTTATTTTACTTTCGCCCTCAAGAAAGTGTTGCTATGACCTTTGCTCTTAATGGTCCATTTTGTTTTGACTAGGCCACTTCCCCCTCTTGGTAGCTATTGGATTGACTGTGTGCTGTCTTCAGGATTATACTGGTAAAACCATGTTGCATCTCATGTTGCAATTCTTCAAAGAAATTCTTCAGGATCTTGATCCCACTTGTTAAAAATTTCCATTGAAAGCCCTGCTGTGTTTGTAGCTCATCTGGGAACAATGGCTTTGGCATCCATCACTTGGAAAGTTTGCTCAACTTTAATCTTTCAGTCAGAATTGTGTAAGTTGAACCAGTTGAGATGTCTACGGTGTTGCCTAGTGTTTCTGCTAGTGACTTTGGTCCTCTTCAATTAAGGCATAAACAAGATGAATTTTTTTTCCTCGCAAATAGATGTGGTTGGTCTGCCACTGTGGACTTCATCTTCAGCATGGTCTCATCCCTTCTTAAAATGAGTTATCAATTTGTAAACTGCTGATTTCTTAGGGACATTGTCCACATAAAGTTTTTGTAAAGCATCTAATATGTCACTGTTCTAGCCACCCAGCTAAACCATAAATTTTTGTTTGTTCTTGCTTCAGTGTTTGCAAAATTTGTGTTGCTCTGATAGGGCTTTTTTCTAGCTGATGCCTTATTCTTTTTAGTGCCTCAATCTAGATCTCATTCAGATATGTTAAAATAAGTCAGTACAAGTTTATTATGGTGTAAACATTTCTGAAAACATGTATGGTTTTTTTCAGAATACACATTTTTTTTCATAAACTTTTTGAAGACCCTTCATATTCAAGGGACTGAATTTAATGTTTGTGAATAAATTGATTCTGCATAAAGTGCAAAATAGACATGCATGGAAATACAAAGGCAAAACAAATTGGCTCTATAAATTATAGATCTGGGTGAAAAGAAAATTATTAAATTTGGAGTATATAAGGAAATAAGCAGGAAAGTGAGCAGGGGATGGTCAGAGTTTAGTATGCTTAAAACTGACTTTATAGAGAGCTTATATTCACTGGTAATGATAAGTTCTAGAGCAGCGTTTCTCAACCCTAGAACTAGGTACATTGTGGAATGCATAATTCTTTGTGTGTGTCTATGGGTCTGCGTGTGGGGGGGCTATCTTGTGCAATGAATGATATTTCCCAGCATCTGGGTCTTCTCACTAGATGTTAGTAGCAATCCTCCTCCCTCCCCAGTTGTGACAACAAAAATATCTCCAGATGTGGGCACATATTTCATGGAGAGGCAACATTTCTTTACATTAAGAATAATTTGGTCTAGAATATGCCTGTAGGAGTGATTGCAGAGGTAAAGGGCAAAGTCGCGAAGGATTTGGGGTTAAGAGAGTTGGAACAATCAACCTACAGGTATTTGAAATTACTAAGATTTAAGAAATCAATGATTTGGGAGAAAGTTACAATGAAAAGGAGCCAAAATCACATATAAATGATGGGGAAGTAATTTGGATTTTGATAGATACGGCATTAAAAATGGATAGTGGGTGATACAGTGTGAACAGTGTGATGATATGAAAATTTTCAAGTAGAAGTTTTAGGAATAAGGAAAATAGGAAGTGGAAGTGAGGACTAAGGAAGATAACTATCCAAAGGCCACACCAGTGAAGGAAAAGTAACTACAGCCTGAGACTGCAAGGGAAGTGGGGTTCTCAAGAGAGATCCTAGTTTGAATTAGTACAATAAGGTAAAGTAAATGCTCAAAGTTTATAATATAGGAAATTTAGTTGCTGATGGTCCATGAATATGTTATCAGAAGGTAGGGCAGGTGGGTTTCATGAGTTATGATGAGACAAAGGAGGGAGTAGAATATGAGCTGTATTTATTTAAGGAGTTCAAGCCTTCTTTTGGTCAGCCATATTAACAGAGGATGGGGAAGAAGGAACTCCTGGTAAACTCAAGACAGTCAGTGGTTTCAAGGCTCTCAATGTCAGGAATATAAGAGGATGGGTCCAATACAGAGGGTCTAGGAAATGCTGTAGATCCTGAAAATGGACTCTTTGAGGCCTGAAGAATAAAGGTGGGGAGTCTTATCTGCAGTGCTTGGAGCTCTATCTTGCCTTATCTCTGGGAAAAATAAGACCCTGTGGAAGCATGGTCATACATCAAGTAAACAGGAATCACTCCTTCCTCTTGAGCCTTCTCAATGGGCAATAGCAAAAATAGAGAAGCTAGATCTTACTATGAGTGCTGTTTATCTCGATTCCTATAAGAGAAGCAAGAGGGTTGAGGAAGACTGAATCTTATCCTAAAGTTGATCACTCATCAGGAGCAGTAGCCTTGCTGTCCCCTATCAATGTGGGAAGCAAGAGGAAATCAATCTAGTGTGGTAAAAAAGAAGTAGAGGATTTGCTGGGACTGTAATTGATAAGAGAATGGAATATATACATATGTTGGAGAGAGTTACAAATATTTAGTTAAGGGATAGTATATAATGGATGAAAGAACACAAATTAAGTTTTGTCGTCATCTAACTCAATCTGCAAAGAAGAAAAGGTTGCTGTTAATGAGTGAATTAGGAAAACAACTAAAGAAACATGATAGTTGAAATTAATCTACTGAATATAAAGCCTGTTCAGGGATGAAGGAGGAGAGAGAAATGGTACTGATCAGGTTAGATGAGCATGTCTGGCCTAAGATAGCTGCTGAGTACATGAGGGGTGTGTGTGTATGTGTGTGTGTGTGCATGTGTGAGTGTATTTATATGCAGATATTTGTATAATATCATTACATTTATATAGAGACATAGATCATAGACATATGTTCAAAGAAAATACATATGCATATATCATATACAGAATGGAAAATGCAAATTTCAGGAAGAAGTGCTTTCTGCATGGGTGAAAATTTTTCATTTTTGCAGTGAACTTTACTGAACAATACATAAATAAGTTGCTTTTTAAATTATTCACAGGATTGGATTGGCATTTCTAGTGTTTCTTTGTGACTCCATGCCAGACTTCTACCACGAGGTTGTAATTGTTTGCATACTCATCAGTTTCTCAGAACTCAAACATACTATGGGATAAGAAGAACATCAGAAAAAATGACAGCCTTACTATTATTTAACAGTTTATTTTGTTTGTTTATTGGTTTTAGTCCCAAATTTCTTGTGGCACAAATTTTGCAATGTATCTGAGGAGTCATTCCCACATTAATTCATATCACATCCAGTATAAACCAAAGTTAGCTTATCTGGCTAACTTTTTTCATAACCAATGTCTTTATTATCAGTTGACTCTTTTTAAAATAACTATTGGGGACATTTTTATTAAGAAGCATGTCGTGGGATTTAGATAAATGCGACCGAGTTTACATTGTGTTTGCAGAGGCACCTTGACATTTAATGACACTACATGGACTGGAATTGTCCAAGATTTTACTCTTAAGCTTACATATTTTTACAGAATACACAAGAGTGTATTACTATCAATAATTAAATACTCTGTCAAGACAAACAAAATGACTGAATTTAGCATACTATTGTCTTTCAAACTAGGTTACATTCTAGAGCATATGGATATCCATGTCCAAGTCATTATTTACAACACATCTCCACAACCATTACCTTTCTTTCCTGTCTACAGCTCATCATTTAAAAGATCTTAGGAATATGTACCACCCCCTTGGGTCTATAGATAAATTTTCCTTGGCACATTATGTATAGTAAATAATATTACTGACGATTGCTTCTTCTAATACCAGGATAAATTCCAGTTTTATTTTTTTTTATTTTTTCTCTCTCTAGTTACCTGATTTTTAAATTATTCAATTAATTTATGATGGGTTATTGAATTACTGGTTCTGATACCTTTTAATGTGATTTTTTTAAAATGACAGGGCAGGGGCCTCAATAATTAGTTTTATATTACTGTTTATTTTTTTTTCAATAATCAGAGATCAAGGAGAAGTACACATGTACATATTATATGTATTATATTTGCCATCTGAGATTCAGACACTGTTTTCTCCCAATCGGGGGAGGGCACTTTTTAAAAATACAAAACCATTCCTTTTATTTTCAGCTACCTAATTATGAGAAGCCTAGGGTGCTTGGGAATATTTTGCTGAATAGCTGGTCGCAAACTATCATCCAACTACTAAATCCTATGCTTTTAAAATTTTGAGGTTTAGAAAGATCCCACCTGTATTAGAAGGTAAATTAAACACAAAAAAATTACCTCTTGATAGAAAAGATTTTTTAATGGAATCATCTCACTATTTCTTGAAAAACACAAAGATCTTTAAGAAAAATCGTTCTTTTCCAGGGCTTCTCTATTATCACCCTGGAGAGTTCCATATTTTTCACTACTCGGGGTTAAAGTAGTATAGCTACTTGTGGAAATGGAGGAGGTAATTAAATTACCATTCCTGGAGGAAGTAATCATTAAAAGCTTAATTCAAATTTTGTCAATTAATTGCTTTATTCATGGCCTTATAAAATGAAATGTAAGTGAAAATTGGCAAATCTAAGAAAGGCCTTGGTTATAGATTACTTGCAGCCTGCAGAGTTCAAGACTCACACTGTTACTTGAAGCAAGGTCAGTTTAACTGAAACGGGAAAATTATGGGTGAAAAGAGGAACATACACTGAAGAAAAAAAAGAGGATAATTACAAGGGAATGAGCAAGAGCGAAGTCAACATACTTAACAAATTTAGATTTTCACCAATAAAGAAGCCAGAGTGCATGCACTGGTGTGGGTGGGGTGGGGTTCTTTGACTGACAACGTTTGAGGGAGTCTTAGAGCCCCTGGGGACACAGAGATACTCAGCTATCAGTTTGGTAAAACACAATCTTTCATTTTCTGCGTACTTGGCCATGCCAGAACTCAGAGCCATCCTGAGCTTTTCTGTTGTGTACCCTTAGGGAGAAAAGCACAGGAAAACTATTCTCTTTTTTTTCCTCTCTCTCTTCTTAAAATAAAATAAAATAAATAGAGAAATAGATACACAGGAACATCCATAGATATTTACCTTAAGGTTCTACTGGTTTCCTTCTGAATGAATTATTTCTGTGTATAATTTCTGCTGTCCTTTACTCCCAAAACACAATGTCACACATCACACATCAGGCTTTTCCTTCAGCATGACGAGCTGTCTTCCCCAGATCTACTGAGTGTTAATGCAGAGCATGTTAGCAGGTGCATCCCAGTCAGCCTTGCACCATTTATAGGGGCTTGTTTGTCAAAGTTCACAGCTTAGCAACATTTACTGCTATTCTAACTTTCTCTGCAATGTTATGGTTGTAATTATTTGGTGTTATTCTGGGAGTTAATTGCCAGGAAACAAAATTAAGGGAGCATGTCTGATCCTTTTCCTCCTCTGAGACTACTGAAAAAAGAATTGAAAAGAGGTGAGCCTTAATATCAATCCAGCATGGACCATTTCTCTTGTCATTGGTCTCATTGAAGGAGCTCACTTCAGGAAAGTCACAAAGAGGTCAGAAGATTTTAAACTGCCAGCTTCTATCTGCATTGCAACTTCCGAAGACTTTCAACAATTTGGTGTGGATATTCTGAAAATCTAGCTCTCTTTTCTATCATGAGATTGCAGAGTAAAGTCCTGGTTTTCATTGCACTAATAGAGCAGATCTTAGAGAAATATTTAAATGAGGCATTTTAGTAGCCATTATATTTTAAAGCCACGATATCTCACATTTTTAGAAAAAAAAAAGGTTTCAATCATTTGAGATAATTGAATGACATCATTGATAAAATGTAATCAAAGGGTGATTCTGACTGCAGAAAGTGTGAAATACATTTTTGGATCGTTAAGTCTGAAAGAGGATCACCTTAAATAGGATGTTAAGTTCAGAAGGGTTTATGTCATCCCTAGTATATCCATCAACCTGGGGTTACTCAGGGTTTACTGAGAAATAGGAGAAAGTGCCATATCAGCTCATTTTCCCTTTTTAAGAGAGAGAATTGTTGTCTTTATTGTCTAACATAGGAATCCCATGCAATTGCTTGGTTCTGTTTTATCTTGACCTCTACTTCAATTTCAATGACAGAGTGCCTTATAGAAGGCAGCTCATAGCAGAACTGTGCAATTGTCCAAGCACAGCTTCTTCTTCTTCTTTCTGCAGTGTATCAGTCATGGCCTGGGCTTCTCTGAATAACCCAGTGTTCATTTTACATACAAACAATTAAAGAGGAAACTATTTGTCTTAATTGCTGAGGCTCCAACAGATGTTTTGTTAATAGTGGTAAAACATCCTCATCCAAAGTATTGCTTTAAGATGGGAAAACACTGCCTGGTGCTAACATTTGAATTGTTATAACTTTGAAAATGTTCACATTCTACTTTGAAGGGCAAACACATTTAAAATTAAAGACATCATTGTTTTATATGTTAATATCCTGTACTCACAATTGATTTTTAAATGTTCTGCACATTCATAGAATTTGTACCCATTAAAATATTACTGCTGGGCAAAATTCTGCTAAGGTATGGTGAAAAAATATTGAATGCTTTTTGGGAAACAGAACTATGTATTTATCAAATAAATAGGACTTCAGGGCAGTCTTAAACTTCTTCAGCTGGTAAATGCTTTTCTTCAGGCTATCACGTGAATTTTAGAAGGCATGCTGTTTTCATGGAATTCACTACTTTGTTCAAGTTAATAAAAAATCTCAAATATTGCAATTTCTCTGTATGGTTCTTCTCTCAAATTTGTAAGTTCTTTTTTTTTTTAACTATTTAATAATTAAGATCATCATGTGGAAGGTACACATTCACCATATTCCTGATCAAGAAGGTAATTTTTCATTTCCAAATAACTTGAAGCTGTTCTTTCTCCATCGGGTAAGAATGTAACATGCAATATGAAGTTTCATGACTTTAGTCCAAAACATTTTTATTCATTCATCAATAATCCTCAATCAACTTTTATTTTACCTTGTGAAATACATATTTAGTAATCATAATAATGATAAGCCAACTTATATTAGCTCACCTTTTTTGAGTAACAACACCTGTGGATCTAGTGGCAACTCTTGACCACCTTCATGAGGCAGAAACTCGGTCAGGGAGAGAGAGGTAGGCCAAAGACAGAAATTTCTCTCTGAGACTTCTCTGTTCTCTCTCATGCATCAGCATAGACTTGGCGTTTAGTAGATCCACATTCTAGGTTGGGGCTCAGGTTATGATCTAATGTGATTTATCAGATCACTCAATTTCTCTAAGATGAACTGTCCTAATATATCAAATGTTAATAATCTCAGATTTTTGGGAAAGATTTAAAAAGTTAATTTTTAAAAGTGATTTCCAAGCTCTAAATGGTTATATAAATATTAGTTATTATTATTTCTCCTGGGCCTAGGATTACTTATTACTACTATGGGAAGAGTGTCCTAACTGGTTTTCCTTGCTATAGCCTGTGTGACTTCTATTTTAGTTGTTCAGTTTCTAAGAATAGACTGCTCTTTTGTGTGATCCTGAGTTATCGTAATAAAACATCTAGTCTCTCCCATGTGATAACCCCTCTTTCTCAGCATAGACTTGCCTAGAATAATTCCTGTGTGGGAATATGACACCTTAACTAGTTTATATGATAGTATATGTCAACAATGCAGGGATGCTGCTGAGAAAATAAAGATTCTTTAATCACTTGAGATTTACGTATACATACACTTATTTCCTTAATTCCTGGGGATCTTGCCAAGTAATTAGTAGCCATGCATCATACAAAAAGTATTATTTCATTTATTTGTATTAATATTGACTAGGTTGTGATTTACTTTGGATAAAGGCATATTAAAGTGTATAAGACTGAAAGTATCCAGTAGAGACAGGAGCATTCACAAGGTAAGTTTAAGGGGGATGGCAATCAAATTGTGGTCAAAGCTTACTTTATAGCAAATTACTAGAGACAAGGATAGACATAAAGTAATCATAACTGATTATTACACTGGGAATATGTAATAATGTTAAATGTGCATGTAAAACAAAAATCACAGAGGACCTGGAAGTAGACCCACACAAGTATGGCCAAATGAATTCTGACAAAAGTTTAAAAGTTATTCAATGTATGAATAAATCAATAAACGGTGCTTAAGTAATTGGACAAACATAGGCAAAACATGAAATTCAACCTAAATGTTAACATGAAATGGATCATTACATATCTGCAGAACATGTCACTATAAAATTTAGTTAAAATACAGGTGAAAATCTTCAATATCCAGGGCTAAGCAAAGAGTTCTAGACCTGACACCAAAACTATAACCCCCAAAAGGAAAAAAAAATCATAAATTAAACCTCATGAAAATTAAAAACTTCCCTCTCAAAAAGATCCCATGAAGAGGATGAATATACAAACTACAATGACAACACATATCAAACAAAGTGTTTGTTTCTAGGATATATAAAGATCTCAAAACTCAAAAGAAAAAAATCTATTTAGAAAATGGTTAAACATTATGAACAGACATTTCACTTATAAGAACATACAAATGCTAAATAAGTACATGAAAAGATGCTCAACATCATTAGCCATTAAGGAAATGCAAATTAAAACCACAATAAGATGCGCTTACTTTCATATTAGAATGGCTTAAATGAAAAATAGCAGCAACATCAAATGCTGGTAAGGATGCAGAGATGCCTGTAGATGGTTGGGAGCATGGAAAGTCCACCGCTGAGTGAGTTTTGTGATGAAATGCTCACCATTGTCACAGGGTTAACCCAAACACATGACAGATTGGTTTCAAGGACCACAGTGGTATGAATGGTGTGACTGGAGTCAGCTGGTCAGATTGACTGGTAGCACAATAATATGCAGACGTTATCAATTCTGGTGAGACACTGCTGATCATATGAGAGGAGTCTAAAGTGTGAAGTAGTCGGTCCTTTAGGATCAGGCAGGGGCAGTACCCCAGGTAATGTGGCCTCCCTCTGTGTGAGACTACAGGTCAACTCTAGCCAGTCTTGAGTCTGGCATGAAGTGGTGATCTGTGCATCAGAAACGGAGTCTATGAGAGAAGATGTGATCCTATGCTGAGGCAAAAAGGATGGTGTTTTGTGTGAGACAGGCTCAAACAGCAGTTTGACTTCACTTGGTTTCACCAGATAACAGACACTTAACTTGGGCATTTGCATGAAGAATCCAGATGATTTGATCAGTAGCTGTGATTGGTTTCTGCAGTTCATGGCCTCAAAGAGGGGAGTATTAATCTGCTATTCTGTAGTTTTCCAAGTTGGCAGGCTAAACACTAGGCTATCGGCAACAGCCCAAGCTTCAGTTGAATTGTAATGAGTTTCCTCAAGGTGCTCACAGGCCAGAACTATGAAGATAGTGGTGAGTTCTGTCCACTGAGCAGAGTGGACAACATTTTCTGTTCTACACAGTTGGGGCTGAGGTTGGGAAGATGTAGAGGCCAAGTGGATTCCATCAGTTTCCACCTTAGCCAAACCATCATTGAACCAGGCCAGTCATTTAGAGGAACATCAGTGAATCAAGGACCTCAAGGGACCAGCACCTTTCTTATAAGGTAATATTGTAGGATATAAAGGTTCTTCCAAAGTTATTATTACTACTCTTCAAGTAAAATGAAGGTATAGGAGCCAAGGCAAGCCAGCTGCATTCTTGAATATAACATTTCCATTTGAAAAATAAGTCTTATTGGGTCCTTCCCACCTTGTTAGTGTTTAAGTCCAAGTTAACTCACATCAAAGAGAGGCATTACATTTCAACAAGAACCCAGTGGCAAGCTAATAACGATAATTCTGGCAGTGGTGTCATGGAGGCCATGATGCCAAAATCCCAAGGGTGGCCTCTACATTAAGGCTGCTTCCCTTTGACAAAGGCCCAACTGGCAAAGTCATTGGTCATGGAAACTCAAAATCTAAAAAGGTCATTCATACATAAGGGGCACAAAAATAGGGACTATGTCATAGTTTGCTGGATAGCTTCCATGCAGACTGTTGGTTTGTGTCCCACAAAAAAAGAAACTGATTTAAGGATTATCCAACATAAAAGACCAATGCCAGTGTCAAACTTAAGCACATATTTCTAATAACTTGAGTTCAATAATGTGCCAGGCCTCCTTTTTGGTGGTGGGGGTTGAGAAGACAGCAGTTTTTTCTTGATTGCCAGAGCAGTTAAGTAGTTTGAAGCCATTCACGTCATAACAAGACAATGAGGTTGTCAGGCAGGAATCTGAATTTTCTTGGGGTTTATTAGTAGCCCTTGCAGATAGTAGTGTAATAACATTGCAGTCAGGGCTGTTGAGACTGAAAAAAATCTGACTTGTCAACCAGCAAGAAGTCATGTATGTAGTGAGAGCTTTAAATCTCAGAGGGTAGAGGCACTCATGCTAAATCATGATCAAATACTGATTGCAAACAGAAGTGGAATTTACAGGAGTGAGTTATGTATCACTTTCTTCTGTGCTTTCCAGGTCTAGAGAATCCCTCTGCTATTGATGTGCTGGGGAAGTATATGCACATGACATCAATTCCAGTTTTCCTTTTAGAGGCAGAAACATTATGTTTACTTCATCCAAAGGATCCTGCCCACAAAGTCATTGATATGGTTTGAATTTGTGCACCCACCCAAATCTCATGTTGAATTGTAATCTGCAGTGTTGAAGGAGGGGCCTGGTGGGAGGTGAATGGATCTAGTGGGTAGATTTTCCTCTTCCTGTTCTCGTGATAGTGAGTGAGTTCTCATGAGAGCTGGTTGTTTAAAAGAGTGTGGCACCTCCCCCTTTGCTCTCTTCATCCTTCTCCAGTCAGGTAGGACATGCCTGCTTCTCCTTCACCTTTCACCATGATTTTAGGTTTCCTGAGGCCTCCCCAGCCAATTCTTTCCATGCAGACTGCAGAGCAGTGAGTTAATTAAACCGCTTTACTTCATAAACTACCCAGCTTCAGGTAGTTCTTTGTAGCAATGCAAGAAAGAACTAATACAGTCATGTTACCTTCTCTTCTCCACTGGGCTCAAAGAACATTAACTGAATCTGGGTGCCTATTTTCCCCTGGTCTGGAGAAAACAGTGCTTTGGCCACACATATCCCTTAGAGCCAAAAAAGTTTAATTTTCTGCCCCCTTTCATATTCTCCATCTCACTCTGAATGGTGTGTCTGGTCTTCATTCCCTCCCCAGCTTAATAGAGCGTTAGGTTCCTTCTTTAATCATCTTTACTTTCCTTACAGCAGCTGATTTTGGGGTAGAGGGTTTAGGAGAGACTGGTGTCTGATATTGTTTGACTCTGTGCCCCCACCCAAATCTCATCTTGTAGCTTCCATAATTCCCACGTGCTGTGAGAGGGACCCAGTGGGAGATGATTGAATCATGAGGGCGGGTCTTTCTCGTGCTGTTCTTGCTGGTCTCATGAAATCTGATGGTTAAAAATGGTAGTTTCTCTGCACAAGCCCTCTCTTTGTCAGCTGCTATCCACGTAAGATGTGACTTGCTCCTCTTTGCCTTCCACTATGATTGTGAGGCTTCCCAGCCACACAGAATTGTAAGTTCAATTAAACCTCTTTATTTTGTAAATTTCCCAGTCTTGGGTACGTCTTTATCCACAGCGTGAAAACGGACTAATACGGTATCCCAGAGGAGGAATGTGGCATCCTGCCACCAAACAAGGCTTTGCATTTACTTTTTTTTGTTTTGAGAAACATGATGGTAGCTCATGGCTCAAGCAAACTTTCAGTATTTGGACCTGTCCAGTGCTCTCTATTAGACAGTAAGAGCCCTTAACTTAGCAATGAGGGCCACATTGCTTTTTGATGGAGTTATGGCATTTGCACCTCTGGCTTACTCAAACTTGGATCATACAAGGTGATGTTCTTTGAGAAGCCTGCCTTAATCCAAAGCATCTGCTCCCCATCGCTAAGATAACAGTGCTTATGTTCTCTCCTTAGCCTAGCGAAGTTTTCCATGGTGGTGAGCCTGACTACAAGATTTTATCTAGATTTCTTTGGATCACCTTCTCAGTCTACAAAATAAGTCACTTTTATTATTATAGAAAACTCAATCTGGAGCAGTAAGAGCCTATGAATAATATTCAATGCCTCATGTATGGTTTCCCACAGGAGTTTGTCTGTCTCGGAGAAATCTCACAGATAGAGACAAAGCTCCCTTATAGCAGGACCCACTGCAGAACTCTCTGAGGTTATTTATGGACCTTTCTGAATGGACCTAAGATAGCAATGATAGATACAGGAGCTTTAAGAATACCCAGCTGTTGCCATTTTTCCTTACCGAGTATGGGTCCTGCCTTGTCATCTCACAAGTGAATCAGACAAGAACCTGGTGATTCACTTGGCTTCTGCCCGTAGTTTTCAAGTAGTTTCCCTGTTTTATGCCCAGTGTAGAAGCACATTTTTGTAACTGTTGTCTGAAATGGAGACGATCTTTCTGAGCATCTACGACACATCTTAGGATCACTTGTTATTGCTGAGGGAGACTGGTAGAGGAATTAAGCACTTGAATCCATCCACGTAGTTCCAGGAAATTTAAATTGGCTGGCAGATCCCTGAATTGTATCTGGGTTTATTAGCCAACAGGGAAGACTGGCAAGGAAGTTTCCCTCACAGAGAAGAGTTAGCAACAACCAGGACATAGTCTGGGCAACTCTTGGTGCTCTGCCTGCCACATCCCAATTTTTTCCTCATCTAATTATTAATAAACTAGAGAACCATTTTTTGTCCACTAGACTATGGAATTTTTCCACATAGTAGCTACCATTCCCAAAGTACCTCCCTCAAATCTCCTTAATTCACCCACAAGGCCTTTATACTTCTTCTTTTTTCAGAAAGCCAAGTCTCTGTCAAACTCCCATGGTCATCACTTAACCTGTCAAGAACTTAGGAAGTTCTCTAATTGTATTGTACTTCCAAGTGCACAGTTATTGCATTCTAGTTTCGTGTATGGTAATAGAAGACACAAGACCCAAGTCAGAGAAGACTGCTTATTACTCCAAGTGATAACAGTAGTAAGAGAATCAACATGTTCAGGCCAGTTTCTGGAGCCCACACTTCTACAGGAAAATGAGACAAGGAACCGAGGATGCCTGCACTGAATTGTGTCACAGGGGAAGAACCCTGAGGTTAGGGATTTCTAGTCTCTTATAAATAGCATAAGCATGGCTACCCTTAGCTCTGAAGGGAGACATTACCTTTCCTATGTTAGAAAGTAAGAATACCTGCCCTTTGCTATAGAATGGTATAATATCTCTATATTCTAAGACTCTTCACTATAAACACAACCTTAAAAGAGAGTCTGGAACAAAGAGCTGTCAATGTCTTCCTTATAAGACTTGCAGATATTCTCAAAAAATCCATGGATAGTTGATTTGCAACACTAAATAATTCAATTAAAAACAATTCAGAAATATTAACTAGTATTTCTGGTAAAAGTAACAGCATCAACAAAGAAAATTTTAAGCTGCTGTTTTAAAACACACTGTATTAGTTTTATTACCTTACATTGTCTCATATGAGCTTCTAGGCTTCACCAGTAGTTAAGACCCATTGGTTTTAAGAATTTTGTCTTCAAAGGATGAATTTTGTTTAACAGGGTAAACTTCATTAGGACTTTTATGTAGTGAGCTTAGTCCTGGCAGAATGGCAATGGGGAGCCTGGGATTTTGACACTTTGAATTCAAACACCCCCTTAATACTGGGGAGCACTTTTAAAGGTAAAAATGAAGCTGGGCATGTTGGTGCATGCCTGTGGTCTCAGATATGCAGGAGGATTGCTGGAGCCCAGGAGTTGGAGGCTGTACTGCACCGATGATCACACTTGAGAATAGCCTTTGCATTTCAGCTGAGGCAACATTAGCAAGACCCCATCTCTTAAAAAAATGAAATAAAAATTACAAATGTTAGAAATTTACATAGTACAATCATGCTATACCAGTTCATTAATAAAAACTCAAAAGTTAAAGAAATGGAATGCTTGATTTATATGCCAATGATATTTTTTTAAAAAAGAACACTCTTCTTTTGAAAGTGTTTTTAAAACACAGCATAGCCAATATCATGGCATATATGTGAAGACACTCTGTTCTAACATGCTGATCAGATTGTATTCCCTGTAAAAACCCATTCCACTAAAATGATGATGGAGGATGGGAAATGTCTCTTTAAGATGCTGGATGCTTAATAGGACTCAAAGCCTTAAATTCTCCATTTGAGAGAGAACAGTGTCATTGGGCCTCATGCCCCATTTCCTCCTACATTAATTTTTGCTATGGGGGTTTTTGACATGAAGGAGAGAAGTCCTAGGGCTGTGCACAATGTTCTGCCCATATTGTAATATAAACCTGCCAGATGCTTCCCTTCCAAAGGAGAGGGATGAAGGTCAATGGGTAAGTGTGCTTGTTGTGAAGCTTTTTTTACTGGCTGAATTATACCTGCCGTGTCAGCAGTACCCAGACTCACCTCTGAGGTAGAGCAGAGGGAGGCTAAAGCAAAGAAGAATTTCAGGTGGTAATTTAGTGCAGAAGAACAGCACTTAGGGAATATTGGTGGTGAAGAGAATTCTTTATGTCCTTATCAAAGGTCATTACATAGGGGTCTCTCTCTCTCTCTCCCTCTCACTTGCTCTTCCTGTCTTTCAGTATCCCTTCAGAAGGAACAAAACATGTGCTTTAGATACAAGATACATTTTTCTTCTGTTTATTATTCCCCTTGTCACCTCTGATTATCCTGTTTTCTCTCTAGCTAGTTCTGGAAACTTGTTTCATTGATCTTAAAGACATAAGGAGAAGGGATGTGTGTGTGTGTGTGTGTGTGTGTGTGTGTGTGTGTATTATGTGTGCTTGTCTGGTGTTCATGTGTACCTGTGTGTTTGTGTGAATGTATTTGTGTGTGTACCTGTTATTAGAAAGCTTAGGGGTACATCAGGAGCTTCCATTTGTCTTTATTTTTGGTTTACAGTGATTGGAATTCTGATAATTGTGTTATATTCCTTCTTCATTGTTTTTTGGGCCTTGGAGTCTTCTCTGACCTTCACTTCCTTTTTTTCTGTGGTTTTAGGATCTGGATTTAGCTGCAATTGGGAGCTCAGACATCAGTTATGAAGCAGAGGATGTGCTTTGAAACTAGAGAACCAGTGAGTCTGTTTGGTGTGATTCAATAATGTTCCAAGTAGAAGAACATTTGCTTAATTAATATAGAGTTTTTCTACATATACTATGTAGAATCTTCATCAACTAAGCTTTTTAAATATTCTTTCTGTATATCAGTGTGACTGAAAATGGCAGTGTGAGACTGTAATTTTTATTACTATCAATGCTCACTGCCACTTCCGGTGCATGACGTAACCACCAAATTATGGACGGCTGTGGGGTGAGGCAGGCAACAGGAGCCTGAGCCAGGATTGGTCCCAGGAGCTGGCCTGGAGATTAAACGGGAAAGGAAAAAAACAATATTCCAAGATAGGAGTTAGGCAGGAGGAGCATCCTTGAAGATGGGTCTGTGCATAGAAACTGGGCAGGGTTGAAGCTTGAGCTATGTCAAAATGTATATCAAAGAGCAACAAACCATTTTTTAAAAATTAAAGCCTCAGTTTATTCACTTGCTAGGTTAACGAACAGGCACTAGTGAAATTCTCTGAGTAGTTTTTATCAAAAGAGAAAAATAATCAGGGTTTTTGAAGTGTTTCAAAGGGTTATCACTGTTTTGAAAACTGGAATCTTAAAAAAGCAAAGTTCATAATGGCTAAATATATTTTATTACTTATGAATAAGGGACATATTTTCAGTTCTGGCACACCAAGGTTACCTAAAGCTCTTGGTGGTTTATGTTTTTCCACTGTTAGAACCAGTTGCAAAGAAATACAGCACGTAATTTTGTTATTTGTCACCCATGTAGCCACAAATGAAAGTTTTTATGTTTTAAAGAAATACCAGCAAAATTGAATAAAAAGAAGAACATTTAGGCCATGGTGAAGGTTGATTTCTCTAGAAGCAGATGCTAAGATGAGGTTCAGGATGTAAGATGTTAATCAGGGATCAATTCTTTTGAAAGGAAGGGGGAAAGAGCATGATTTGTAAAGAAAGAGAAGGCAAATGTCAACACAGGGCTAGCAAAACTTCAGCTAGCCTGGATTAGCTGAACGAGGAGCATCCTTGAAGATAAGGTCTGAGCATAGGTACCGGACAGAGTTGAAGCTAGAGCTATATCAAAAACTAAACGAAAGAACAACAAACCGCTAATAGGGCCAGGCCCTTATACCCTTACAGTATTTGGGCATTGCATATGAACTTCCTAAGAAATGGTGTGTCCTTGGGTGGGTGGCTCTCTGCAGCTAACGTAGAACCTGAAGTTGTTGGTATTTGCAGACTGTCTGCTGCTTACACGCTTACATACCTCATGGCCAAGCAGCAATTCCTAACTGAATAAAAACAAGTCATGATCCAAAAACAAAACAAAACAAAAAAACAGAAAAGATGTGAAAAACACTTAACAAAAAAAAATACATGAATGTCCAGTGATGATAATTTGTACATGTTATATGATAGAGTATATTTGCATATATCTTTAGACATCAGTAAAATTAAAGCCAAAAAGAAATATTATTACACAGCTACCTGTCTAATATTATAAATAAAAATTTCAAGAGTTGTAAAAAATGTGAAGCCACAAGAATACTCATATACTGCTGAGATTTAAAATTATATAACTACTTTGGAAAATAGTTTGATAGTTTCTTGAAAAGTTTTAAAAAACTACCATATGGTCTACCAATTCCACTCTTTATTATGTATCCAAGAGAAATAAAAATATGTAGCCATACAAGTGTGCATAAATGTTTATAGTAGCTTTCTTCATGATAGCCAAATCTTAGAAATTATTGAATCTCAGCAAACAGACTCACTGGTTCTCTAGTTTCAAAGCACATCTCTGCTTCATAATTGATGTCCCCAAAATTTATCAAAAGATGCAAGGAATACTAATCATCAACACAAAGAAAAAAACAACTGATACATGCAATTTCAAAAACATAATGTGGAGCCAGGCAAGAGTGCACTGTGTGTGATTCCAATTATGTAAAACTCTAGAAAATGATTTCATCTACAGTGACAAAAATCGGATCAATGCTCTCCTGAAGCTGAGGGCCAAAGAAGAGACTGACAAGAAAAACATGTAAGACAGTATTTTGAACTGGAAGAAATGTTCTATCTTGTTAGATTTTGTTGGCGTAAACATTTTTTTAAAAATGTATCAACTATATACATAAAATAGGCATTTTATGTAAATTATTTTTAATAACTTTATACAAAATAATTGTATCTGACATTTTTGATATGTTTATTGCCATATGACTCACATATTGTCATATTCACATGTTTAAGTTGTACAATTCCATAGTTTTTGGTATATTGGAGTTGCACAATAACTAAAATCTAAGCATAGACAATTTTCATCATTGTTAAATAAATGTCCTAAAAGAAATGACTTTATGAGTAGTTTTTTCTCTCATCTTTCTCCCTATTTCTTGCCTATCCTCTCTTTTTCTCCACATGTAGAATAAACATACGCATGACACAATGTAGTTTATTATTTTGTAAACATTTACCTAAGTAATTAAAATTATTGGTAAAGCTAAACATAAATCCAAATATTCAAGTTTATGAATATTTAATTTATGTAAGCATTTCCCTCCCCCACTATTGGAAATATAGTATATTTTATTGAAGTCTTTTGAAAAAAGTAAACTATGAGATGTAGAATATATTGACAGCTTTTTTGTTTGTTTAAATGAAGATAATTGCCTCATTTCTTACTTTCTTTTTTTTTAAATCAAGGATATAAATTTATTTTGGCTTTTATTCTTAACATATATTTTCTATATGTTATGAAAACATAAATGCTGGCTATGAGAGTTCTATATCAAAAATGAAGAGCACTTTTCTGATTTTATAAATACATTCTCAAAGCATTCAAAATAAAATTTATAAAAGGGCTTAATATATAGGCAATGATATAAATTTTACTGAACTGTAAATCTTGTCCTCAGTAATTATAAATTTTTTTTGTTATTTTTTTATTATACTTTATGTCCTAGGGCACATGTGCACAACGTGCAGGTTTGTTACATATGTATACATGTGCCATGTTGGTGTGCTGCACCCATCAACTCGTCATTTACATTAGGTATATCTCCTAATGCTATTCCTTCCCCTTCCCCTCCACCCAGCAGGCCCTGGTGTGTGATGTTCCCCTTCCTGTGTCCAAATGTTTGTTCAGTTCCCACCTATGAGTGAGAACATGCAGTGTTTGGTTTTCTGTTCTTGCAATAGTTTGCTCAGAATGATGGTTTCCAGCTGCATCCATGTCCCTATAAAGGACATGAACTCATCCTTTTTTATGGCTGCATAGTACTCCATGGTGTATGTATGCTACATTTTCTTAATCCATGTGTCTGTTGCCTGCCTAAATGTCTTCTTTTGAGAAGTGTCTGTTCATATCCTTTGCCCACTTTTTGATGGGGTTGTTTTTTCTTGTAAATTTGTTTGAGTTCTTTGTAGATTCCGGATATTAGCCCTTTGTCAGATGAGTAGATTGCAAAAATTTTCTCCGATTCTGTAGGTTGCCTGTTCACTCTGATGGTAGTTTCTTTTGCTGTGCAGAAGCTCTTTAGTTTAATTAGATCCCATTTGTCAATTTTGGCTTTTGTTGCTATTGCTTTTGGTGTTTTAGACATGAAGTCCTTGCCCATGCCGATGTCCTGAATGGTATTGCCTAGGTTTCCTTCTAGGGTTTTTATGGTTTTAGGTCTAACATTTAAGTCTTACCTTCTTTCTAATGAGAAATAATGATTCCAAAAGATTAATAATGAAGACTGTTTAGGGATCATTTTAATCAATTTTAAAATATCAATCTAATTTTTAATTGTTAATTTAATCACCACACTGCTAATTAAAATTATTAATTGATTAATTTTAATGATTAATGAATAATTTTTGATCTTTTGGAGTCAGTTAATGGAAATATAGATTTTTGATAATTACTTGGATTTAAAATCATCGCTTCTTTTAGCATTACGTTTGTGATTTGTGTGATTTGGGTGTACTAGATTTTAGGGAGACATTTTAAATTAAGAAGTCTGGAAAATTAAAGATATTTTGAGTAGCTACTGCATACATTATTTTGGGAAAAAAAGATTACAGTAAAGCCATTAGTAGAGGTTACCTTTTTTTGCCCTTGGAGTGAGTAATCAATGCCCTCACTCAACACATCTTCCTAGGAGAAGATGCGAGAGTTGTAGAAGTTCAAAAGACAAAACCAGATTTCTTTTCATCTTTACATCTCTGACCCATAATGTTTCAAGAGATAAATTTTGGAGGAGAGTCATCAACAGGCACCTCTTCCCATTCACAAAGAAGTGCAGTTCTAAGATGCTGGGTTTTTAGTCTTATATACCATTGAAATTGGTTTCAATAACATAGTAGAAAACTACCTGAGTGGTATCTGATTCACTAGTTTTCACATAAACCTTTGTTTTTTGTTTGTTTGTTTGTTTGTTTGTTTTGATGGCCAAGAAGCTCTATGCCTGCTGTTACTGGCATTGTTTTATTGAGAGTGTGAAACATAATGAGCAATTGGTAATCTCCCAGGATGTGTGGATAAAAGACTTCTGTAATCAAAAGGTTGAAGGCCTGGGAAACTCTTTTGACTTGGAGGGCCAGAGAGCCAGTCTTTAAGGAAACAAATCAATTACTTTCAAATAAGTACTAGATGAAGCTTGACATTGCTATCCCATTTGTGGAGACAAGTAGGATTTATTTGTCTGTTAATGTACACAGGTCAGCCATCGCTTCTGGAAGTGTCCCACCAGAGGAATAAACATTCTTTGATTTGCAGTATTATTTGAGATGTCAATTGGATCAACCTTTCACTTCATGTAGCTAGCCTTCTTGAAATCTTAATATGCTTTTTTTTTGTTAGAGATAGGGCAATAGATCATTTACTCTGGATAAATAATTATTTTTTGGTGATTAGTATCAGTCACCTTAAAAAAATAACACTTTTATAGGACCAATGCAATCCTGTTCACTTCTGTACTACTGGCTATGAATATAAAAAGAAACATATTTTAAGAACATATTTGTAGTCTCAATCCCCAGAAGATACTGTTTGTGAATTAAGAGACTCAATACAGCCTTTCACTGTGTAGGTAGGTTTTATTACTAGTCTAGGTTTCAGGCACGTTTGTAGATATCAAGCATGAAGCATCTAACTATTTCCTAAAATATTCCTCTATTCCCTTAATATGTTCTGATAATAATTTACAGTGTTTAATAATTTGAGATGATTTATCCAAACTTCTCCCAAAGTTGTAACACAAAGAGGGTCTCTGGAACCTGCAGAATTATACACTGTAGGAAGAGTTTCATTAGTCATCTTTTTTTTTTTTTTTTTCTTTTTTGATCCTTTGATAAAACTGAATGGTAAGTCCATCGAATAAACAACATTTTATCAGCTTGAGTTCAGGTAGGCCTAGTGATAATGTTTTACTATAAATCTTTTCTTAATTTGAAATGTTACTATTATGAAATCTAATTATTGTAATTCCAATTCATGACTCCTCCATGTAACTCCTACAGATTTAGAAACTTTGGGGATTTTATGTTGGGGTCATTTGTTTTCTTTGATCTCTGAAGCATTTTTTCCTGTACTTTTCTTATGCATAATATGTTCCTCCTCAGGACTTCTCAGATTTTGATGCCGGTCATCTGCAATAACTAGAGATTTTAAAACCAGTGATAGTAAAATGCATATGTGAAGTGGGTCTGGAGTGGGCACTGGGGATCTGGTTTGCATTTGAGACAAGGAATCCTTTTTATTCTGATGTAGGTGGTTCACTGACTACCACTGAGGAGCACAGTTTTGCCTAATGTCATGTCTATACCATATCTCCCTAATTATACTATCAGATTCTTTAGTGTTCTGTATGAGGAATTCATAGCATCAACCATGGTTGACATCTAGAATATATTTCTTAAATCAATTACCACTTTATCCAGCTTCATCAATAGCTTCACTTCGTGCTTATTCACGACCTATGGCTTATTACTTGGATGTCTGTCTCCCTCATGCCTGCCTGCCTGCCTCCCTGCTTTCCTCCCTCCCTCCCTTCCCTCCCTCCTTGTTTTTTCCCTCTAGTGTCTATCAAGAGAGATTCTCTCAAGACGTACAAACACTTGAGAATCACCACAAAGTGAACTAATTGTACCTGGGCTAACCTTTTAAATAATATTATGTTTCGCACAATTTAAATAAAAATTTATTGAAATGACTTATTTTTAATTGGTTATCAGTTGTGGTCTGGATTTGTTTTTTTTTTTTTTTCAGTTGGAAGACATGACACATACTTCTGCCTAGCTCTTGTTAAAAATTACATTACTGTTTTGATAGGCAAAGTGGTAAAAATAAATCCCTTGCTAACATTCTCTGGGATATCATTTGTTATTATTAGCAGAGATGGGAGCCAAGTCCCTGGAATGCTAAAATAAGGAAGATGAAGTAACAGAACATTATAAAAACAGACATGATGGGGAAATGGATTGGAAATTAACAAAGAGATACCAGAACTTAGAATCAGTAATGCTAGCTCTATTTTTGTTTCATTTATTTATTTTAGAACTATGTTTTGGAAATTGGTGTCTGTGCTTCACCTGAAAAGTTGAAGGGTTTTTTGTTTTTTAATATCTTCTATGAACAAGAGGTTTTTTTTTTTTTTTTTTTTTCTTCCCAGAAATTTCAAGTTGAAATTAGCTAAAATACTTCTTAAAGAGACAATGCTGTGCCATTATGGAGATAGCAGGAGAAACATTTGAAAGCTTTGAAACTATAGGGAAATAGTAACTCATTTCAAAGCCAATTTTTATATTGCTATTGCAGATTTACCACTCAGTGGTCACTCTATCTACTCTGTCATCTTCAAGTTCACAGCAGTTATTTAGAGAGATGATTTCTGTCTTGATAGACAAGATGCAAAATACCAGAGCATCTACTGAAAATTAAACAGGGAAGACAGAGTTAAATTGAATAACCTAGAGATGTGATTATTTTGTTGGATTAGATGTTCACAAACTAGCTCTGCAGTCTCAGGTGTGAATAAAGGTTTTAAAGAATAAGAATGAGTTGCAATACACTCGATGCAACTTAAAACATATATGAACAAAGGCATGTCAGGAAAAAGTTTCAAAAAAACTACACACTGGCTATATTCTGAAAGCACAGCAATACAATGAATTCAATAGACTGAATTTTTCCCATATCCTAAGAAAAGGCAAAATTCAATAGAGTATTACCTTTTCTTATCCTACAAAGGAAAAAAATAACAGTGAAATTTAATTCAAATTCAACCAAGCCCATGTGAAATGGCTGTGTATAAGAAACTGGAGTTCCATTCAAAAATGTTTTTAAGAATATAGATAGATGCTTATTTGTATTATAAAATCATAGCTATTATTCATGAATTCATGCAGAACTCCATATAAATTTTTTTGAATTTATAAATATCAATGTTATTTGTAGTTGAAATTAGGTAAGTTGAGAAGTGATAATTATTGGATGTTTCGTCATTTAGAACTTTGAAAGGTAGAACATTTTGTGATGAATTTCAAAATAACCAAATAATATAATAAATAAATCCATAGTGTTTAACACAGTTCTTATGCACATTTAGACGAACATGTAAAATATAAAAAAGTGAACACTTGCTGACTGACAACTTTGAATGATTTCCTCTCGTTTTTAAATTGATGTCCAAAACTCTCGACAAGAAATTTCTTGACCTGTCCAGAGCCTCTCTGTGCAACTCTCAAGCTTTTCTGACGTCTTCTTACCATCCGAACCCATTCTGACTCTCCTTTATCTCACTCAAAGAACCATTCTGTGCCTCAGAACCTTTGTCTGTTTAATTTCCTCTGCCTGGAATAACAATTCATAACTCACACTCGCTCTCTTTTGCTTCACAGTTCAGCTTCCATCTCTCCTTTTCTCCCCAACTCCTGAACTTTCCCACTTTCCTGCCTGCCCTGGCCTGACTCCTGTGTGGTGACCTCATATTTCCTTACAATAATGAGTGTTATGACACACTATTCTAATTACCCATCCAATAGTCTTTCTTTTTCGCTAGTGATAGGGTTTGGATCTCTATACCCACTCAAATCTTATGTTGAATTGTCATTCCCAGTGTTGGATGTGGGGCCGGGTGAGAGGTGATTGGATCATGGAGGCAGTTCCTCATAATGGTTCAGCACCATGCTCTTGGTGCGATGCTCATCATTGTGAGTTCTCAAGAGATCTGGTTAATTAAGAGAGTGTAGCACCTCCCTCCACCCACTCTCTCTTGTTCCTGCTCTGGCTGCATAAGATGCACCTTCTCCCACTTTCACTTCCACCATGATTTTAAGTTTCCTGAGGCCTCCCCAGAAGTCAAACAGATGCCCAGCACTATGCTTCCTGTAGAGCCTGCAGAAACTGTGAGCCAATTAAACCTCTTTTCTTTATAAATTACCCAGTCTCAGATATTTCTTTATAGCAATGCCAGAATGGCCTAATACAGCTAAGAAAGAGAGGATTTTCTACCACTCCTCTTCATTGCCATCCATATAACACAGGGTGTAATATATAGGAGGTGCTCCAAAGGTATTATTAAATGAGTGAATAGAAGAATTGGGCATTTAAGTCATCAAAGAATGTATATTTGAAAAAGTGTATGCAGCCTTCTTTAACCCAGAAGTCTGATACCATCACTCACAGGTGGCCATGATACTTCTACTTAAATAATTCCTTTCACAGTTAATATTTTCAGGTAGTGATTTCCCTCCTTTTCCTCACATAAATTTCCTTTCCTTTTTTTTTTTTTTTGAGAGAAAGTCTTGCTTTGTCGCCCAGGCTGGAGTGCAGTGGTGCAATCTTGGCTCACTGGAACCTCTGCCTCCGAGGTTCAAGCGATTCTCATGGCTCAGCCTCCTGAGTAGCTTGGACTACAGGCACCCGCCACCACACCCAGCTAATTTTTGTATTTTATTTGAGATGGGGTTTCACCATGTTGGCCAGGCTGGTCTCAACCTCTTGACCTCAAGTGATCCACCCGCCTCAGCCTCCCAAAGTACTGAGATTATGGGCGTGAGCCACTATGCCCAGCCCAATTCCCTTTTTTATACCCTCTGAGGAATGCAGCATTATCTTTTCTACCTCCTAAATTACATTAAGCGTCTGCCTTTTTAGGTTTCTTTCACGAATTGTAGTATATCTCCTTGCCTCTGTTTCCCGCTCTTCCTGTTCACTGATCCTTCACTCAATATTCAAGGTAATTTCTCTAAAATGACAGTTAATTATATTATAGTCATGATTAATTTTAAGGTATTTTAAATTATCTAAATGGTACTTTTCAAAAACTTGTTTTTACATCAGGTTTAGCTCTTGCTAAACTTTATATCCTATCATCTCTATGACTGTGTTACTGAATGTTTTACTTTAGAACCACTCTCCTCTTTAACTTAAATTTATTTAAAATAAGAATTTCTATAATTTATAGGTAGGAAAACATCTTCCCTTTCATGAACAATAAGCAACAACTAAACAAAAATCACTGAAAACTTGACAATATTATTATAAATTATAGCTGAAAATTCATTTTTGATGACACAGAATGTGGAGATTTCTCCTTTTTAAGAAAATAGCAAATGCCAGGGAAGTGTTAAAATGCATGTTATCCACAAACTAAAACGTGCACTCTAAGATAATTACAAAAAATAAAATATAATTGAAGAGGAAATAACTTTAGAGATTTAATAGTATTTGATGTTCTGACCTAATATTCTGTATTAATAGTGTCTCTATCTCCAGTGTTAGTTTTCTCACCACGTAGGACTCAGCCTTTCCCACCTTTTCCAAAAACAAGTCCTTTGCAGAGCATGCCAGACCCTTGGCCATTTAAATTTTACCCAGCTTTTCAGCTCTGTGTCCCTACCATCTTCCACATGTGCCTAGTGTACTGCCATGCTGAACTGCAGTAATCTCCTAATCCAGTGTTTCTCAGTCTCAGTACTCTGTTGATACTTTGCTTCAGGTAATTCTTGGTTTGAGGGGATTGTTATGTGAACTGTCTGTTGTTAGCACCTCTGCTGCCCTCCACCCACTAGATAACAAAAGTGCCTACCAGTTGTCAGAAACAAAATCACTCCTAGACATTTACTGAGGCAAAAGGCAATGGCAACTCCATTTAATAACCAAAATTCTAAAGTAAACACAAGGTTTTTTTGCATCCTTGATGTTGTGACATGACATTATTTTGCCTGCAATGTCTTAGAGAAACCCTCTGACTCTTCCCTGTGCTCTTCCACCCCAACTAGTAAAGCTCACTCAAGAAGAAATAGATAATCTTAATATCTCCATATCTATTTTAAAAATTATACTTGTAGTTTTAAAAAACCCTCTAAAGAAAAGAAAATCAAAAAATCTTGTCTTCACTACTTCAGTCTACAGTGCCAATTCTGGTACCACAATTTGGATAGTACAACACAACAAACACATTTCAACAGAAAGAAAACTACAAACTGACATCAATCATGAATATAAATGCAAACATTCTTAACAAAATTTTATCAAATGGAATCCAACAATACATTATAAAAATTGTAACATGAGTTTTATCTCAAGTATGTACAGCTGCATTAACAATTGAAAAGTATAAAATGTAATATACAATATTAACTACAAGAATTAAAACTTTATGACTTTATCAATAGATACAGAAAAGGGAATTGACAGCATTCAAATCACTTCCCAATAAAATTTCATCAAGGTAGAACTAGAGGAGAACTAAGTCAGTATAAAACTAGGACTAGAAGATAACTTCCTCAATCTGATAAAGCAAATCTATGTAAAACTTACAACTTTGTTATATTTGATAGTGAGAAAGTATCTTTATGATCAGGAATATGGCAAGGATCTTTACTCTCATCACTTGTATTCGAACTGTAGCTTCTACCCAGTGCAAGAAACCAATTAAAAAATAAAAGATACCCAGATTGGAAGAGAAGTAGTAAAACTGTCTTATTTACAGATGGCTTGAACATCTATGCAGAAAATCTGAAGAAATCTGCAAAAAAAGCTACCAGAAATATTAGATAATTTTAGCACTGTTTCAGAATAAAATATAAATATTCAAATGTTCACAAGTCAATTTTTTATATGCTAGCGAAGAACAATAAGACATTAAAATTCAAGGAGATGATACCATTAACAATAGAGTCACAATATCGAAAATGCTTAGCGATATTTTATTTTTCCAAGATGTGCAACAGATCTAAGCTGAAAAGTACAAAGCATTGCGTAATGAAATAATAGAGGACCTAAATAAATGGAGAGGTGGATGGATAGAAGGGAAGATGCAGTGTAGTCAAAAAATCCATTTCCTGGGGAGAGGAAATGATGAATAGGTAGAGCCCAGAGGACTTTAAGGTTGGTAAAACTACTCTGCATGATACTACGATGGTGAATGCATGTCATAAATCTGTCCAGAGGCATAGAATGTACAACACCAAGAGTAAGCCCTAATATGAACTATGGACTTTGGAATATAATGGAGCGTCAATGCAGGTTCATGAATTGTAAGAGATGCACCACTATGATGGGGGATGTTGAGAATGAGGTAAGCTAATGTGTGTGCTGAAAAAGGAGGTGTATGGGAAACTCAGTACCTTCTTAACTTTGCTGTTAACCTAAAACTGCTCCGAAAATAGTAAGCAAATACAAAGAAAAAGAACAAAAATAAGAAGAAATGTAATTTACTCCACATTCACTACAATCTTAGTAAAAATTTCCGCAGAATTTTTTTTTTTTTTTTTTTACTTTTTAGGAAAAACAGACAATTGAATTGTAAAAATAGATACAAAAATGCCAAAGATTTACGTATTCTAAAAAAAAAAAAAAACCTTAGAAAAAGAAAAAAATTTGTGAATGAAAACTACTTGATTAAGAATTATTATACAACTGTGGTTAAAAAATAAAATGTTATAAGCAAGGATATAGTTAAGTATCTTAATGGAAAATAGTGTTCAGAAAATACGCTGACACATATATGAGCAATTAATTTTTAACTAGGACAAAAAGGCAATTCAGAAATAAATTCTATTCAAGAAGTTGTGCTTGTGTATTTGGTATCCAAAAGCAAAAATATAATTGATCCATACTTCAAATAATATACAACATATAATACCGTATGGATAATAGAACTAAATATAAAAGCTGAAACTATACAACTTCTGGAATAAAATGCAGGAAGAAATATTTTGACCTTGAGTGAAGCAAAATTTCCTAGAACACAATACCAACCATAATTCATAAAAAAAATGGACTTTATCAAATGTGCAAATCCTTGATCTCAGAAATATATTATTAAGAGAATGAAACAAGCCACAAATTGGGAGAAAATATTTGCAAAGCAGATATTTGAAAAGGAACTTATATCCAGAGTATATAAAGAACTTCAAAAATTCTATAAGAATCAAACACACTGATTGAAAACAAGGGCAATATATTAAGAAAAAAACACTTTTCTAAAGAATTTCTATGGATGCAAATAATCTAATAAAAATACTCAATGTCATTAACATGAGGGAAATGTAAATTCAAACGATATTCTAAATCAGCTGGCAATCTACCAGAATTACTGAAATTAACGACCTATCATGTTGAGTGTTAGTGAGGTTGTGGAGGAACTGGGACTCTCACGCATGGCTTCTGGGAGTGGAAATGCAGTTTTCAGTTTTTTAAAACTTAAACATAGTTCATGATTCTGCCATTCCACTTCTGGGTATTTACCAAAGATAAGTGAAATCTTATGTTTGCACAAAAACGTGTACAAAAATGTTTATAATTTGTTACAGTCCCACCCAGATGAGAAACAACCAAGATGTCTATCAACAGCTGAAAGGATAAACAAATCGTGGTTAAGAAACCACACACATGTGTCTAAAAACAATTATTTTATAGCAAAAGAAACCAGGAAAGCAGTACATGCTGAGTGATTCCAAATATATAGAACTCCATAGTGGCAGTACACAGCTCAGTGGCTTCCTTGGGTTGGTTGGGTGGGACAGCTGAGGAGGGGCAGGAGAAAGGAAGTATAGAGGGACACAAGAAATCCTTGGGTGTGATTGACATATTCTCTAATATAGTTGAGATCATGGCTTATTGCATATATACATTGCTAAAACTTCCAAACTATATATTTCAAATATGTGCAGTTTCTTTTATGTCAATTACACCTCAATAAAGCAGTTAGAGAACGCAATATACTCTTTAGCAGACACCATAGTAGAGAATTTTGTTCATGGTTTTAAATTCTTATGGATGTTACTGAAAGGTAAGTGTTAGCATGGTCTTTTTAGGGTGACGAAATGAAGCTGAGACACTTTATGAACTGCAGAAGGTTACACAAGAAAATGAATTGTGAATTTGAGATCAAACTCTTGGTTTCTGACTTCAAAAGACCAGATTCTACCACGCAACACTTTTTTTTTTTTTTTTTTCCCCAGTTTGAGATATTCCCTGTCCCCTAAAGTTCCCTGGCCACTCCCCCAGCCTTTAGAGTATTCCCAGCTAGAGCCTCAGATACCACTGAATAGAGACCAACTATTGACTTGGTCCCAACTCCTGGTCCACAAAATCTGACAGCCCAACAAAGTGTTTTTTGTTTGTTTGTTTGTTTGTTTGTTTTTTAGACAGAGTCTCGCTCTGTGACCAGGCTGGAGTGCAGTGGCAGGATCTTGGCTCATGGCAACCTCTGTCTCCTGGGTTCAAGCGACTCTCCTGCCTCAGCCTCCAGAGTAGCTGGGATTACAGGTGTGCGCCTCCACGCCCAGCTGATTTTTGTATTTTTAATAGAGATGGGGTTTCACCATGTTGGCCAGGATGATCTCTATCTCTTGACCTCGTGATCCGCCTGCTTGGATCTCTCAAAGTGCTGGGATTACAGGCGTGAGCCACCGCACCCAGACAGGTTTGTTTCTTTCCAAGGGTTGTGAGGAAAAATTTGTTCTCTTTCCTGGGCTTATAAATGGCTGCCATCTCCCTGTATCTTCACATCATCTTTTCTGTGTTCATTTCTATGTCCAAATTTCCTCTTCTTTTAACGGATACTATGTACAGTACGTAGGTGATGGTTTCACACAGAGCTTCACTACAGAGCAGTATATCCATATAACAAAACTTCACTTGTACACCTTAAATGTACACAAATTTAAAAATAAAGAAGGAAAGAAAAACTGCAATTGAGAAAACCTTTTAAAATGTCAAAACATCACTAAATTTTAAAGTAGAAAAAAATTCTCGTCTTACGTGGATGCCAGTCATATTGGATTAGGCCTTACTCTAACGATCTCAGTTTAACTTAATTACCTCTGCAAAGATCCTGTCTCCAAATATAATCACTTTCGAGGTTCCGGGGGTTAAGACTTTCACCAGTGAATTTGTGGCAGAGGAAGGAGACGCAATTCAGCCCATAACATAAAGTGTTTTTATTTGGTTTTGTTTTGTTTCAATAGAACAAACCCTGTACAGTAACTTTGTTGCACTACAGTCTACATTTGAGGACAGTTGTTTACAGAAGTTGCAGGGAATGCCAGATACTAAGCAACTGGGGACACTGGATGGTATAATCCCATCTTTTGAAGGATAAAAGCCACTTTCCATGGGAAGTGCCTCACCGGGAAATATTGACTGTGCTCACCCCAGACTTAAAAGCAGTCATCATCAAGGAACCGAATGAAAGCTTCCCAGGATTTAGCACTAAATGAGAATAGGAATGTTTAGAGCTTTACCATCAGTGGTACCACCCCCATTCCACGAAGAAGTGGAAGACAAGGCCCAGTTTTGTGTTCCCTCTGGCCCTAACAAAATTCAAACAGCTGTAACACCCCTGGACGCAAGCAAAGACCATGCCCCATAAGCCGATGGCAGCAAAGAGAAATTTGCTATGAAATGTAGAGACACCCCTCTCACCAAACTCAACTGAACCCTCCACTCTCATTACTGACACTGTTCAAGCTCAGCTTGCCTGGTTCTTACAAATGGTGTCTGAGGAGGAATGCCATGAAGTTTGAGGATAGGTGCTCCTGCCAATTTTTCACAGAGACGCTGATTCAGAGCAAGGGAAGGACTCTTGTGGCTGATACATTTAAGTACAAGGAAAGAAAAAATTCTTTAACTTCACAAAGTATTCTCTTTAATAGCAGAAAAACAGCTGATTTTTCAGTAATTGGAAATCATTCTGGGCTCCATTTACTTTCATCTCTTTGTGCTCTAGTTCATTTTGGAGGTTTGAATGATTAGATCTGAATTCACAGTAAACATATTGAACACAGATGCTGAGGACTGTTGGGAACATAAAATGTTTTATGTTACTTTTATATAAAGGTTCAGATTTGACGTGACTGAAAACATGGTACTGAATATCTTGATACCTATATGGATATTAAATCCTAGAATTGTGCATTTAGTGAAGACAGTTTCATTTTAATGGAAGTATTTATCATAATGATTAAATTTAAGAGAAATACAATTTTTCAGACAGATTAGAATTTCTGATCTAGATTTTGATATACATTAAGATAATTTTTATTTTTACCATTTAATTTTAATAATTTTAATATTTAAGAAAATACTCTTGAAAACAAAATTAATATTCAAATTTTAACTACTTTTATTTGTTTATAGTTTTTTAAATAAATATTTTCATATAGTTGTATTTTATTTTTTGATTTTTTAGATCAGGAGTCAGTAAACTGTTCTGTAAAGTGCCAGACGGTAACGAATGTAGGGTTGCAGCTGTACAGTTTTCCTTATTTATTTATTTATTTATTTATTTATTTATTTATTTATTGAGACAGAATCTCATTCTGTCGCCCAGGCTGGAGTGCAGTGGCATGATCTCAGCTCACTACAACCTCTGCCTCCCAGGTTCAAGTGATTCTCTTGCCTCAGCCTCCGTAGTAGCTGGGACTACAGGAGCCTGCCACTACATCCGGCTAATTTTTGTATTTTTAGTAGAGGCAGGGTTTCACCATGTTGGCCAGGCTGGTCTCAAACTCCTGACCTTAAATGTTCCACTCACCTGGGCCTCCCAAAGTGCTGGGATTACAGGCCTGAACCACCGCTCCCGGCCAGCGGTACAGTTTTCTCTTGCAACTATTCAGCTCTGCTGCTGTAGTCTGAAAACAGCTATAATACATAAATAAATGTCCATGGATGTGTGCCAATCAAACTTAATTTATGGACACTGAAATTTTAGTGTCATGTGATTTTCATGTCATAAAATATTACTCTTCTTTTAATTGTTTTCAACCAATTAAATGTGTTTTAAAAATTCTTAGCCCCTGGGCTATGCCAAAACTGTAATGTGAACCAGAATGTGCCAACCCTTCAATATAACACAAATTCTGTGAAAACTTTGATAATAACATTGTAATAAACGATTTGCAGAATTAAAATTGAAAAATAAATTGTATAAGATGAATATATATTAGTTCATGAATTATGCATGTCTTTATTATGCATGTAAACATAGCCAGCCCAGTCACAAAAACCAAAGAATGTATAAAATAGATTCATTCAACTTTTCTATTTTTCCAAGTTATAGACATATAGAAAACATAATTTTATTCATTTTGTCCTGATGAAGGTATATTTATAAGGTAAGAAGACATAATATATTGTTTCCCACAGTGTGTTAGTTTGCTTCATAACTTTTTTTTTTTGAGACAGTCTCACTCTGTCACCCAGGCTGGAGTATAGTGGCACGATGTAGGCTCACTGCAAGCTCCTCCTCCTGGGTTCACGCCATTCTCCTGCCTCAGCCTCCCAAGTACCTGGAACTACATGCACCCGCCACCACACCCGGATAATTTTTTGTATTTTTAGTAGAGACGGGGTTTTACCGTGTTAGCCAGGATGGTCTCGATCTCCTGGCCTCATGATCCACTCGCCTCAGCCTCCCAAAGTGTTGGGATTACAGGTGTGAGCCACCGCACCTGGTTGCTTCATAACTTTTAAAACTAACACGCCATTGAATGAAATATGTTCTAAATGTTTTCTCTCCTCAAGTAAAGTTGTAGCTTATTCCCTGTCTGCCCTGTTATAGTGAGTCTCTTTCTGGCATTTATTTCTGGGAATTCTGCTATTTTTACATCCGCCCATGTAATTTCTTGTACCTCAGCAGTGTCTCTGACAAATTTCTTAGGAATGTGTCCCAAAACCAGATCTCTTCATTTCCTTGGTAACAGTCTATTGAGAAGGGTGGAGGATGAGGGATGGGCAGAAGGGGATTGGTTCTCCCGAATCCTCAGTTCATGACTAGAACAGACGGCTTCCCTACTGGTTCAGTTGCATATTCTACTCTGAGTAGATAGCCCTATGTCTAGGCCCCCTCCCAAAACTGCTGGTTAGTTATTTAGGCATACTTAGCTATGCTAATGTTTAGCATATATATTTATTTTGTGTGTGTCTGTGTGTGTATATATATGTGTGTGTATGTATACACATATATGTGTGTATACACATATATATATGTATATATGTATGTGCACATATATACACATATGTGTGTGTATATATATGTGTGTCTCCTCCTCTCATATGGCCACTGCTAATGAGCAGACGGTAGAGCTGCTCCATGCAGACACTCAGAGATCCAGGCTCAAGAGTAGCCTTCACAAAAGTCACATTTCCAAAGGGAAATCTCTATAGACTTTTGCATAGGCAATTGCCTATATTGGCCTTAAAACACTTTCCCATTTGGCTGACAACTCACTGGGCAAAATAAGCCACATGATTCACCTATCCACAGGGGGCCAGGAGACAAGAGTATTTAAAAAACACCAGTAATAACTGCCACAGATATAATCAAATTTTATGCATCTTACAGTTTTTCTTAACAGGACAGCTTAGTCCCCAGGGAGCCTTATCCCTTAACTGAGTGAGACACATCCATATCTTTACTACTTTTCTTCTTCCAACCTGGATTGTCTCCAAAGTTAGGTGATTCTTTGGAAATTTGTGCTGGAATATGGATTAACCAGGACTTTGTGAAATTTAAGAGGTGCAAAATGTTTGAGACATGCTGTGTTCATTTTATGTCTTTTTTTGAGGGAAGGGGATGAAAGGGATTATTTCTAGACATGAGGTTTTTTTTGTTTTTAATGTAGTTTAAAAAATTATGTTGGGCCCTTAGTTTAATTATGATTGCTTATAAATATTTCAATTTCATGTTGCATAATTGAAAATTATAGTAATATATATTCTGACTCTTCTGAGGGCAATGAAATTCCATCGGAGAATGTGAAATATGTCTTCTGACGTCTTAATTTAAACATGATTTGAAAATGTATTTAGTTTTATCTCACTCCAGTTTATATGGTTTAGCTTTAAAGAGGACAATATGGAACTAAGAATGCTTAACATAATTTGTTTTCTATTCATTTACATTTAGGTATTCATCTATTTCCACTTGTGAATTACAAATATATACAAAATAGAGTTAAACCTATTTTTTCTTAATGGGCATTGATTTTCTTGACAGCGTATGATAGTGTTGCCATCACTAAGCAGGATATTCAAGTGGCAGTTTTGATAAAATAAAAAGTAAACAGACAAATAATGCTCATAACTTCACTTTTAGTAGGAAGGTGAAAAATCCAGAGGTCACAGTAAAGGAATGGGGAGTATTAATAAAAGATACTTCCATTCATCACTAACATTCATTCAGCACCCATCATAGGTTTAGGCACTAACAAGGCACGATATGACCCTTATTCATTTAGCCTTCACCGAAGCTTGGTAAAGTCAGCATCCATTATCTGCACTTCACCATTAAGGAAACAGAGGTCCAGTGAGGTCCATAATTGTCCAAGTTTATACATTAGAAAACCTGAAAGTCAAACCCAGATGGAACACACCCTTGAGCTTTGGTTTTGCTGTCATATCAATCCTAGTCTCAGTATTTCCAGTGTCATTTAGCTGGAAAAGCTATTTCCTCCCTACATGAAACCACAGAGTCAATAAAGAGCACCACCAAATGCTCCAAGAGTGGATTTTAATGAGATAATTGCATGACTAGCATCATCCAGAACGATGGGACCTGAACTGCTGCAACTGGCCACTAGTTAGCTCATGTAGTCAAAGTGGCTGGCACATGCCAAAGGAAGGATGGAGCCACTGACATATTGATGTTGTGGTCATGACACGAAATGGGATGCTCACAAGACCAAGAGTAATATCAAGGAGACTGGTCATTTTATTGCCATAGAATGCAATTAAGGTAAAACAGAAGTACTTTGGGAGGCTGAGGTGAGCAGATCACATGAGGTGAGGAGTTTGAGACCAGCCTGGCCAACATGGTGAAACCCCATTTCTACTAAAAATACAAAAATTAGCCAGGTGTGGCAGAGCGCAAGTGTAGTCCCAGCTATTCAGGAGGCTGAGGCAGGAGAATCACTTGAACTTTGGAGACGGAGGTTGCAGTGAACCAAGATTACGCCACTGTACTCCAGCCCGGGTGACAGAGTGAGACTTCATACCCCCCATGCCCCAAAAAAGGTAAAACAGAGGCCTAGAAAATGTGAAATTTGTCCTCAGGCAGCTGGGTGGCCAGAGAAAACATAGAGCCTTGTACTTTTCTGAAGACAACAAAATAGGGAACCAGCAAGCGCTAAAATAACAGCATAACATTGTCAAAGAGACAAGAAGTGAATGTACCCACAGGAGCAGCAGCAGGGGTCTCTGCGTGCCCTTTGGCACTTCAGGCCAGCAAGCCCAAGCAGCACAGAAACGGCACTACTGGAAAGACTGAGGGAACCCCTGTCACCTGCCTGGCAGGACTGACCTGGAGGTCAAGAGAACCGGAAGCAGAACCAGGACCTTAACGTTGACCACACATAGCTAAAAAGCAATCAATTCCAGAGAAGGAACATGTGCAGTTCCACAAGAGAAAACCATTAAACAATTAAAAATATTTAGTCTTATGTAAATATTAATTTTCTGCTTAATGAACACATAAAAAGGGATTGTTGTTTATTAGTCAATGCTACACAAATTGCGGCCAGGCCTTGTGTCACATCCCTGTGTTACTATTTAAGTGTCTCAGAGAATCTGTTCACATAGTGAGGAGGGGAGGGGGTGTTATTTAGCAAATTCAGCAAATGTACAGACCCTAAACAGACATTTAATTTTAGATTACGGCCTCCAACCCCCGAAAAAAAAAAAAATGTTCCGAATGAGGACCTGCTTCTTCCGAAAACTGAACGGTAGATGGGGAGTGGTTACAGAATAAAGAACAGAAATGGATTTGCTACAAAGTGATGTTTAATTGACTGAAGAAGATACCACTTTTTCATCTCTCACAAAATATGATGCATAAGAATTCTGACTTTTCCTAGAGATTATCTTAGAAAATGCCTAAGCAATATTTGTCTTATTCTATGAAGATTTCCTTTCTGTACAAAAATAGACATGAAAAATTCTTGTCACAGACTATTTTCAGAGGTGCTCAAATGGGGAAGGTCATGCCCACTAACTCAGATTATTCGAGGATGAAAATCCAATGTGCCCCTTTCTCCTGTGGCTTATTATTATTATTGTTTTGCCTTTTGTCGATTTCAATACTCATTAACATCTACATTAAAGGATAGGAAAGCAAAAGAAGATAAAAGGAAATTCTTCTCTTTCAGATGTTATTAATCTTTCAGGTGATTGTTCTTTCATTAATGATACCTCTGATCAAAACCATGTCAAACCTTCCTCTTTGCTGAGAAGCGATGATTTTTGTGCATTTGTCAGATATATTTCTATTCTACAATAGTTTGCAGTTTGTTACTGTATTGTAAAATTAAAGACATGTTACAGGATCATATATAACACAATTTATTTCTCAATATGCACATCACATAATTTTTTTTCTTTTTTTTTTTTGAGATGGAGTCTTACTGTGTTGCTCAGGCTGGAGTACAGTGATGCCTTCTCAGCTCACTGCAACCTCCACCTCCTGGATTCAAGTGACTCTCGTGTCTCAGCCTCCTAAGTAGTAGGAAAAACAGATGCCTGGCACCATCCTCAGCTAATTTTTGTATTTTTAGTAGAGACAGAGTTTCACCATGTTGGCCAGGCTGGCCTCAAACGATCTGTCTGCCTCTGCCTCCCGAAGTGCTGGGATAACAAGCGTGAGCCACTGCGTCTGGCCCACACTGATGATTTTTGATCTTTGCTTATTTCTGCTAATGTTTTGTCAGTATCATGTTATTTTTATATATGCTCCAGTTGGTGACTATTTGAGAGACCTCTATTTTCAAAAATAAGTGTTCTGCTTCTTTGGATTACATGCTTTAAAATTCTTGTAATAGTTTCTAGGCATATAACACCTGAGTTATTTACACTAAAAAGAGACAGCGAGAGAGCGTGCTATGACACTTAATAGGAAAGACACAGTAAACTATAAATAAATATGTTTTAATCTTAATTGGAAGAGAATCTGGACCACAAGGAAGAAGCCCTTTTGGGTGAATTTTCTAGTTCTGTGGGTTAGGAGATGCTTTTCACAGGCACTTCCATCCTTTACCCACTGTCCCTCCTAAAATACACTACTCTCACTCTTCTACTTAAGGAACAGGTGGTGGGAGTGGAAAAAAAATATGTTGCTGCTGATGATTTAGTAAAATAATTGATAATTATAATGAATAGTTCCATTAACAGTGTCAAACACACTACTTCCATCAAATGCATTATTGAGTCCTTACAGGTGATGTATGAGATAGCTATTATTGTTTACATTTTGTAGATGAGAAAACTGAAGATTAGAGAATTAATTAGCCAAGTTGGGGAATGGTGGGATCAAAATGTAAACCTAGGCAAGTAGGTTTCAGAGCATGTGCTTTCAGCCAGTATGTCAAAGTGCCTGAAACATAAAGTAAAAATGGTCAGGCATCCTGTGTGGACCCACAACCAGACAGAGTAGAGGGAGGTGAGAGTTTGGAACTTCAACAGGATTCTCTAAACTTTTTTTTTTTTTTTTTCCCGGAGATGAAATCTCGCTCTGTTACCCAGGCTGGAGCACAGTGGCATGATCTCAGCGCACTGCAGCCTGCACCCCCCCAGTTCAAGTGATTTCTGGCTTTTTTTTTTTTTTTTTTTTGTATTTTTAGTAGAGATGGGGTTTCATCATATTGGCCAGGCTGGTCTCAAACTCCTGACCACAAGTGATCTACCCACCTTGGCCTTCCAAAGTGCTGGGATTACAAGCGTGAGCCACCGTGCCCATTCAAGATTGTCTGAACTGTTTTTTAGCCAACCCCGCAATAGTCAGCAGGGTTGAGGAATAGGTAAACACAGAGCATGGATGTAGTAATGTTTAAATTACACTTTTAAGAGCTGATTCTCAGATTCTTTATGACTAGAGGAAGCAAACATTTATTTAGACTAAAATGTCCTTACAGTGGAAAGAGGCCTTCCTCCACGTTACCAGATACTTACAGCCCTACTACGGAAAATATGTGCTTTCTAATTGCCTGCTTTCCAAGCCAATTTTCATCTGCAGTATGGTCTCCAGACTGGATATGTCTCAACACAGAGAGTGACCTATGCGGAGGAAAGTAAATTGACAGACCTGTTGTAACTTTTTCGGGGTGGACCACCCCAGTGGGACTTACCAAATCAAGTTTCTGGACCTGGAATGCTCTTTGTCAATTGTTTTGAACAAGCTCCATTATTTTCACAAAGATAGCCAGATACCAGAACATACTGTGTCCTAGAAGACTGGTTCTCAAAGTAGGCTACACATTAAAATTACTCTTGGGAACTTTTCACAATACTGATGCCCAGGTCACATCCCATACTAATTCAAACAGTATCCTTCAGGATATAACACAGTATTTTTAAAACTCCCCAAGCAATTCCAGTACACAGCCAAGTGTGAAAAATGTTGATCTTAACAATATTTGAAATGTGCCTTAAGTCAAATTGTAATAGTAACAGTTTTCTATTTTTATATAGTGAAAATGTGAAACCAATTAAACTTCATTGTTTTTTGTTTTTTCTTATAAAGAGCCTAAATGTGGAAATAAAAATAATAAAAATAGAGTTTTAGTCAGATTATAATCCTAAACGTTGGTGTTTGCATTTTGCTTATTGTTTACTATATTAATTTGCAAATTTGTTTTGGAAAAATCTGAATGGATTTACAATAAAGTAAGAGTACTACACTCCTGTTGTACCTCTGGCATAGCCTTCCTGTATAATTCTCAAGAAGCCATCACAGTAACAGTACTCTAATGCTAATTTGTGTCTACATTTCCATAACAGTTTAGGGAAATGAAATGGTTTATACATGTATATTTATGTCACGGGATCCTTGGGGTGTCGCTTTGCCAGCAGGAAAGCTCTGTGGCCAGCGGTGCCTTCTGCCTGAGTACTGCTCGCACCCACTGGACTCATTCTGCTCACTCGGCCTGGCAGACTGCACTTGGCTTGTGCTACCAGCCCGAGTCCCACACCTGCCAAGGGTGAGCCAGGAACAGTGAGGGGTGTGTGAGTGAGCGAGTGCAGGGTGCAGCCACTGTGCACAGCCAGGTACAATGGCTGCTATGGCAGGGCAGGCAGCTCCAGGTGCTGGCACAGGTGCTGGCTCTGGGTGAGGCTGCGACTGGAGCAGATGTACCTCATGTGGCTTCTATTGTGGGCACCTGCATTTGGATGAGGGAAATGTGGTGGCACCTGGAAGCTTGGAGATGTCAAGAACTACAGAGCCCCAAGGAGGGTGTCACAGCCCTGGCTCTGGGAGCCCCTAGTCTGGACTTCCCAGAAAGCCACAGCTATTCTCTCCTTCTCATCATCCACAACTGTGGCGAGCAGAGGGGCATGTTTAAACCCTGTCTGTGTTATAGCTGTTTCAGTCCTGCCATTTGGCAGGTCCTGAGTTCTTGTCCTGCATCCAGGAAGAATGAAGTACGTGGACAACAGAGGGTGAACAAGGCATAGAGAAGCTTCGTTAAGTGACAGAACAGCTTTCAGGAGACCCAAAGTAGGTAGGTTCTTTCTGCAGGCAGGTCTTCTGAGTAGTGTCCAGCTCCCAGTGGAGAGGAGACCCATAGTAGACAGCTCCATTCTGTAGGCAGGTCATCTGGACAAGTTGAGGAGACCTGAAGTGGATAGCTCCTTCCTGCAGTTGGTAGTCCTGATGTCTGTGTGAGTCTGGCTGAGTCTGGGGTTTTTATGGGCTTAGAAGGGAGGAAGTGTGTACTGATTGGTTTATGGGTGGTCATGGGCAGGCGTGGGAAAAAGCAACATAAGTTCTCACTGTAGGTCACAGACTCCACCCAGAACTGGAAGTCTGATCCCAAGGCTTTGGTCCATCCCTGGCTTGAAGGTGGGGTTTCACCGGGGACCTGCCCCTTTCCACCCAAGAGTCTGTCTGCCTCCTGCCATCAACATACCATCCATGGCACCCAGGCTGTTTGTGCTGAGGGTCACCTCCAGTCCTGTGCCGAGCAACCCTCAGTGCCCTCTCCATCTCCCTCTTGTGCTTATCAGTGCCCAAAGTCTGGAGGGACCCAAGGCATCAGGAGGCTTGTGTGTTAGTGTTACTCCCAAGTGTGTGCACACCCAGCAGGGTTGCAGTAGCACCCAGGCTAGGCCACAACTTTGCATCGCCCCAGAGTGGGCACCTGGAGTAGGAAGAGGCCAGGGAGCAGGAGCAGGCACTTCTGAGCCTGCAGAGGCAGCGGGGGTTCCTGGGCCCCAAGAGCACAGGGGATGCCTGGTTTGGAGCTATGGCTGGATGACTGCGGCTGCACCTGGGAGTGCAGGGTCCCCACCCTGCCAACTTGGTAGGGGACAGGGCTTCTGCCTGTTTCCACCACTGCCAGTCTCATAGAGCATGCAACCCCAGCTGCACCTCCCCTGCTGTGGTTGGCATCACAGCAGTTGCTCCAGACGAACCACCACTGCCATCATTTATACATACATTGCTGCTCATTACTAAATACTCAGATGCATTTTCTATATTTTTAATATTATTTTTGTGGAATAATCAAGTCTGCCTAATTGCAAATTTCCAGATAGCACGGCTTCTATTGTTAACTATGTGAATGGTACGTTTTGGAGTTATGGACAGGGGAGACTCCCTAAATGATGTGATCATAAGTAATAATTATTTAATAATTATTTTCGGTGAATTTGTGTTTTCTTTGTGCTCTGTTAGAGTTTTTCTTGAAAACAATGTTGATTCATCCTTAAGGTCTCTGTGCCCACTGCAAAAAAGGCAACAAACAATACTTCTGGACTGTCCATTACAAAGTCCAGAAGCACTGACACTGAGTGACTGCCTGTAATTTCCCTCCCTAGCTATCTTACTTTGGATTCTGAGAGTTCATCTTTCTGAATTACCTCGATTCAACGTCCAAATGAACTGTTCATCACCTGATACCTTGAGCTTTGCATTCTCACCTTTAATGCCCTCTTTGCAAGGCTTGACAGTGTCTCTTGGCTACTTCTCCTTCCTTAATGCCCATGACATTGCTCTTTCCTGATTCTCTTCTGAAAATAGTTTCCATCATTTAATCCTTTTTCTCTTCCTGTTTTGATTTACTTACATAATGGTCATTAGTGCTTCCTCCCTTCATGAAGGTTTCAATCCACTCACTTGGAAACAGAAGGTCACTATGTAGAGGACTCTATAATCTTTTCTAACTTCAATTTTTATTCCAAATTTTATACTTCAATTTCAGCTGCTTTCTAGAAACCTACATTAAGTGAGCTGTTCTGTCCTCTCTTACTTGACAATCATTTATTGAGTGGAGCAGAATGTTTGTTGAATTCAGTGACTCACTGTCTTTGAAGGCCATGGTGCTATGTAAAGATCCAGTGGAAAAAATCGTGAACTGAAAAATGACAAACCTAACCCCAGCTCAGCCACCTGTAGGTATGACTTGGTGCACATATGCAGCCTAAGTTTCTTTTTTCTCATAGGAAAACTGGCCAATTGGCAAAAGGATCTCTGAATGTATGACTCTCATCTTGAACTTATTATTTTGGAGAATTAAATATATTTTTCCTACTGTGAATTTATTATCGTATTTTCACTTCTATACTACAGAGACTCCTCTCATTGAGTATTAATAAACCAATAGGCATCTGACAGTCTAGCCTCTCCTCAAACTTGCTTTTCAAGTGGTAGAGTTGATTGGACCTTGAACAAGAAAATAACAAACATATGCTCCTAGAGTTCATAGAAGCATCTTGTTTATTTCCTGATTTGAGAAAGGCTGATAGAATTGCCTTCTTTCCTAAATTTCCTGTAAATTGCCCTCATTGTGTGTAGACTGAGTTGGACATCTGAGTTTTTACTTAGTGGGCATGGCAGAACTCCTGCCTTCAGGTCAGACCTCCCACTGCACTGCTCACCCCTCTTTAATTTGTTGAAGTGTTAGCAATTACCAACTGATTTACTCACAATGTGCCAAGTCGACCACATCAGTCTTTATAAAATTAGAAACCCAAATGTTGGAAACTTTTTGTTTTTCAACTTTTTTGCCTTCTTTTGCCAAACTTTGCCACTGAGATTTCTGACCACCATCTTAAATTTCACATGAAATTATGTAAGAAATCAGATAACCAGATAGCAAATGGGAATTACACGTGCATTTGGGAGGAAAAATTATTCAGAAAACTTTAAGTTATGCAATATTAGTTTTCCTCAAGTGTTTAAGAGAACAAAAAAGAATAATTATATTACTGTGAAACAAATGCTTTACACAATGTTTTATTATCCTCAGATAATTAAATAACTTTGTCAATCCCCTTACACAGGTGGTTGCTGACTCCCTGAATACACTTCTCTCTGGCCAATAACCAACCTACTGTGTCCAGAAGTTATTCTTTCCAGTGGCTTCTTGGTCTCGCTGACTTCAAGAATGAAGCTGTGGACCCTCATGGTGAGTGTTACAGTTCTTAAAGATGGTGTGTACGGAATTTGTTCCTTCAGATGTTCAGATGTGTCCAGAGTTTCTTCCTTCTGGTGAGTTTGTGGTCTCGTTGACTTTAGAAGTGAAGCTGCAGACCTTGGCAGTGAGTGTTATAGCTCTTAAAGGTGGCGCGTCTGGAGTTGTTTGTTCCTCTCAATGGGTGATGGGTTCGTGGACTTGCTGACTTCGGGCGTGAAGTCGCAGACCTCCATGTTGTTACAGTCATAAAGGTAGTATGGACCCAAAGACTATGCAGCAGCAAGATTTATTGTGACAAACAAAAGAACAAATTTCCACCTGTGAAAGGGGACCCAGCGGGGTGCTGCTGCTGGCTCGGGTGGCCAGCTTTTATTCTCTTATTTGGCCCTGCCCACGTCCCGCCGATTGGTCCATTTTACAGAGTGCTGATTGGTGCGTTTACAAACCTTTAGCTAGACAGAGTGCAGATTGGTGCGTTTTTACAGAGTGCTGATTGGTGCATTTACAAACCTTTAGGTAGACACAGAGCGCGGATTGGTGCGTTTTTGCAGAGTGCTGATTGGTGCGTTTACAAACCTTTAGCTAGATACAGAGCGCGGATTGGTGCGTTTTTACAGAGTGCTGATTGGTGTGTTTACAAACCTTTAGCTAGACAGAAAAGTTCTCCAAGTCCCCACTAGACCCAGGAAGTCCAGCTGGCTTCCCCTGTCACTACCACATGTTATTCTTCTCTTTTACTTAGTATTACTTGATGATCTCAGTTATGTGCAATGCATTATATTCTCAGGAAATTCCTTTATTCTTGACCTATTGCTTTTGCTCCCTTTTATGATATGCCAAGATACATTGCCTTTATAACATCTATATAGGCGCTTTGAGAATCTCTATCTGGAAGACGGACTACATTATGTTTACCAATGAATGGTTTGGAGAGAAGGAAGAAATCATCTTATTTCAGGAGTGAGTGGGCTCCCCTATGTGAATAAGCACTGCCTCCAATGTGCACATACACAGCTAATGGCCCAGCAGGCAAAATAATTTTAATAATTTCATTAACGGTGGGAATAAAAAATTGCTGAATAAAACACCTATTTACTAAATAAAAGAAATATGTCCCTGCTTTTCAGTAGACCGAACTCTTACTGTTTACTATGGATAGGAAGTCACTGGACAAAGGGCTCATTGCTAATTCAAAACTCAGCACAAAGACATACCTTTTCTAGTTTGTTAATTGTTTTACCGAAATCATTAGATTAACTCCAGAAGATTAAGTATTGAGAAATGCAGTAATTAAAAATAATGTAATTATATTCATAGAGAATACCAAAGGTATGAGATTAATAAAATGAGAAAAATTCATAAACAGACAGTATGGGATTTATTGTTACTAATTTATGATGAATCTCTATAGAATAAACCTGGAAATCTTTCCTGACAGCACTCCAATGTTGTTGCTATATTTACGCTCTGTTTCTTGGGTTCCTAGAATTTGAAATAGCTGAAAGTCACATATTTTCCTGCTTCTCTCTAAGATGTCATTGGCAACACTCTTTACTGTCCTCTAACCACTATATTGGAGAACTGAACATTTTGAAGAGATAGCAAGTAGCTTCTTCTGACAAACGAAGAAAAAAAGATATATTACTTCCTAAACTCTACTGACAGTTCATGTTCTAGATAATTTACCTATATAGGAAAGAGCTAGCTGCAGAGTAAAGATTATTAATTTGAAGATAATTTCTCCTTATTCACAGACAATGATTCTAGAATAATTATAGGCTCTTCTCTATCATAAAGCATCCTCAGGCTTCTCTTCAGCTACTACTCGCACTCAGATTACTGGTCATGAAATCAACTGACATTCTTACATGATAGAAAGGTCCATGTGTTTTAATGAATTTGCATACATACAAAGAAATAAGCACACACACAGAATTATACAGACTTTAGCACTTCTTTGCTCGTATTTTATCAGTCCTACTGAAATATTTTATTGTATCTTGGAGTTGATGTTGGAAGCACATTTTGGATTTGGATGCAGAAGTTAAATACCATATCCTACATGTGAGGCTGACATATAAAAGGCTTAAACACTGCATCCAGATCAGCGTGATAAATTAAGAGTGATTAAGTAGCATTCTAGAGCTGGTTTGACCTAAAGAGGCACTTAGGAGCTATCTTATGAGGAGAGTAGAATTCAGAAATGTAACATAATTAAATGCCTGCCTTGTGATTTTGCAGCCCTAATAGAATGCTACGGACATGTTGAATTTTAATAACTCACAGAAGAATACATCACAGCATAAAATTGTAGACTTACAAATGTCTTTAGTTCTCATTTATCAATTCCCCCTTTTCTTATACCATCAAAAAACTGAGGTTTGCAAATATTTAAGCAATTTATCCAAGGTCACACAGCTCCTAAATACTAGGGCTGAAACTAGAATCTCTAGCTCTCTTCCTGAAATCTTTACCATATGAACTGCCTACTAGAGTTGAACATTTACTTTCCATTTCGTCACTTGAACTTATTCTCTTATCCTATGCTAAGGAGAGAAGAATATCTCATACATGAAAGTGTCTAATACATATGGTTAACTTTTTAAAAAATTGGATCACTAAATTCATCCTCCTATAACCCTGAAGATGGCTAGCATTCATTTTTAAAGAATTCTAGAAAACAAATTTGGACATCTGTCTATTTCTGGATACAAATTAGGCCATAAAGCAGCTTAAGAATACGTATGAACCCTCAAGCTCAGTGTCAGACTCCAGCTAAGCATTTTGGTTGGCATTATTTATATCTTCTATGGTCACAATTTGAACATGATTTCAATCAAGTATTTCAGTATTCTTTATTTTTCCAAGGTTTTCGAATAGTGATTTTTAAGGTTTGTGTCTTATGAACGGATTTAAAAGTAGAATGGATAAATTCTACAACTCCCTTTGTTTGTGAATATTTTATGTTTAATATGAATTCATTTATTTTCTCAAAGCTTCATTGTTGAGATAAATGTCAGGCACAAAAGTCCATTACAGGATGCAGGAGGCCCCTGAAGTTCGATTAGTCTATTGATTGTCTAAGGAGTAATCAACAATGATTCTTGAATATTTTATTCCAATATTTTGTTTCCATTGCAACTTCTATCTGAAACTTTTCTTCTAAGCACGACATTCATACTCACAGGTAAATCCAGAAGAGAGAGCTCCCAGTGTAAGGAGGGGGTTGGCTCAACAAGGCCTCCTAGGTCCTGTGCAATAGCCGGTGACCCACAGTGCCTACAAGAGGATACCTAATTCCACAGCCTGCCACCCACAGCTTTCCTTGCTATGGCCTCATCCTACTCACTGAATTTCATCTTAACACCTCTTACTCCCTCACTTCCTTCTTTCTTTCTCTTTCTCTCTCTCTCTCTCTTTCTCTCTTTCTTTCTTTCTTTCTGAGTCTCGTTGTGTCACCCAGGCTGGAGTGCAGTGGCACAACCACTGCAAGCTCTGCCTCCCAGGTTCACGCCATTCTCCCACTCTCGCCTCAGCCTCCCAAGTAGCTGAGACTACAGGCGCCTGCCACCACACCCGGTTAATTTTATTTTTGTATATTTAGTAGAGATGGGGTTTCACGGTGTTAGCCAGGATGGTCTTGATCTCCTGACCTCGTGATCCGCCCGCCTCGGCCTCCCAAAGTGCTGGGATTACAGGCGTGAGCCACCGCGCCCGGCCAACTGCTTCACTTTTCAACAGAAAGTCCCTCAGCTTTTCTCTGCTTAACTGTTCATTTCTGCTTAGTGATGTTTGCCTCAGGAACACATACCACACACACAAACACACACACACACGCACACCTCTTCCACACTGGGTCTGGAGTGGTACTTCGTAGAAATGCTGGTACGTTCCTCACTCAGTCTTTCCTATTCTGGTACATGTTTGTACTGTGTTTCTTATCTTACTGTATTCTATATAAAAGATAATGGATCGAATTCCCAGATGAAAGACTTGGTGGTTCAAAGGCAAGATTTCTAGGAGGTTATGAAGGCGACAAGGATAGCAATGAGCCCAGTGAAAGATAAAGCACTGGGAACCACCATATATTTTTTCAGTTGATATGCTTTCTTTATAACAGGCAATGTAATAGGCTTTTATCATGTTATTCCATCTTTATAAGTATATATTTATGGTACAAACAATAGGATTTTTCCATTTTTGTATTTAAAAAGTAGAATAAACCGTTTTACCTATTATCAACATATAAAATTGATTCTTAAAGTAGAATGACAATCTATACTAATATCCTTTCAATTACTATATTTTCAAACACAGACTTGTGATCTACCTATTGACTGATGCTAAGTGGGAATTATAATCACTTCATGAATCCTATTCAGATCTGCATTCAACATACCAAATTCATCTAGACCACCTCCTGAGGGAAAATAAGGTGTTTCCACTGGTAATGCAAAGCAGCATTTTTTGAGTCTTGGTTCCGGCAACCAAATTGCACCACTTTTGAATTCATGACTCTCCATTCCGTGGCATTATTTTTTTATCTGAAAAATGGCTAATTTTATTATCCTAATTCATATATGTTTGTTCTTACACTTAGAAATATTTTTGTCCAGGAAACTGGTTTCTTACTTCTATATACACCTAGAGATATTTTTAAAGTAATATTTTGTCAGATTTGGATTGCCTAGAATATATTTCATTTATTTATATTATCTGCAAAATATTTAAATTGAAATCACACAATACAATTTTATTCTAAATATAGCAGTTGGTGCATATAATGTGATGACCTCTGCTGTTGCCTGTTTTAAAGACTGAGTATTAAAATGAAGGAAATTATGTGATATATTTTCTTATACTTTAAAACTATTTTAAAATATCTCAAATGTATTATCTAACTTTTTATGATCATTATGAGTCAGATGAAGCAATGCTAGAGCTAAGAAAAATGAAGCTTACTTAAGATTATGCCAAAGTTAAGTCTTGGGCATGGGATAGAACATATGTATCCACTGTTTCAGCAAAACGACTTTTTCCACATCCCACATCATTAAATGCTATTCTACTTAAATTCCACAATTTCTTAATTATTTTTCTTTTTTGTCAGAGAGATGGCATCAAGGTATGGGAAAGTATAAGTTTCATGACAGAAGTCTTGTTAGACACATCCTTAATCCCTCTGAGATTCAGTGTCAAATAATTCATGCATTAAAGTAGTATCTGTCAAAATGTCAGTCCTTTAAAGACGAAAATGCAACTTAACAGATTGTCTATAAATGCTACCAGAGGTTAAGGTGGTGGTGATGATTGGGATAATAATGTTAATATTGGCTTCCAGTGAATCTCTCATGAAAATTGGGTCTTCATGATTTTAAGGCTTATCTTATCAAAATAAGAAAATAGCAACATCAGATATAAGAAATAGCCAAAATGAGGTATTAATAGCATAGAAAATATTTGAATTGTATGTTACTATATATCAAAATTTCTATCATAGTGAATGTATATTGCAGTGCTTTATAGTAGAGTGCATTTTGCTGCAGAACTCTAGCTGTCAGAGAACAAAAATGAGTGCAGAAGAGAGAGAGTGTTTTGGATATAAGTAAAGGAAAAGAGGACAACATAAATAATTAGTCAAAGAACTGAAATCTTCTAAATGTTAAACCCTATCCTTTCTTAAACACTGGCCTTCCCAAAAGCTATATGGCTGAGTCTTTAGTGAAGCTCACACCATCCTTGCCAAAGACTGACTTTGACTTCAGAGCCATAGGTTCAGTTTGCTCTCACAATTGAAGCTGAGGAACACAATTTCCTAGTAAGAGAAGTGAATAGAAATTATTAATAGGTTCTTTTGCTCAGCTATAAGTTAAAAAACTTGGGGGTTCCTGATATAAATATTCAGGATCATGTAATCCTAATCTGTGAGACATTAACATATTTTATAAAGCATTTTATTGGTGCAAGTTTATTTAAGAATATTTTGTATCACAAAATTACCATATGAGCCAGGAATATCACGGTTGGTATATAACTGAAAGAACTGAAGGCAGGAGCTCAAACAGATATTAATGTATCTATGTTCATAGCAGCCTTATTTACAGTGGCCAAAAGGAGGAAGCAATCCAAGTGTTCATGGAGAGTGAATGGATAAACAAAATGTGTTGCATGCACACAACAGAATCTTACTCAGACATAAATGAGATGCTGGCACATGCTACAGCAAGAATAAACCTTATGCTAAGTAAAATAAGTCTGTCACAAAAGGACAAATATTGCTTCACTCAAATGAGGTACTGAGAGCAGTCCCATTTGTAGAGCCTGAAAGTAGAATGGCTATTGTCAGGAGCTGGGGGAGGGAGCAATGGAGATTTGTTGTTTAATGGACCAGAGTGTCCATTTGAAAAGAAGAACGAATTTTGAGGATGGATGGTGTTGACAGTTGTGCAGCAATGCGAACATACTTAATGCCACTGAACTCCACACTTAAAAATGGTTAATATGTTGATTTTATGTTATGCATATTTTCCCACAATAAAAATATTCTTTGTGCATTTCTTTTGTCTTATATTTTCTTGTTACAATATCTTTTAATCTTAAATTCATGTCATATTTCTAACACTACTGAAGATCTCTTTCGTAACACTAGTCTCAATTTCACTGCACACAGTTAAGACTTTCATTGGTGTACAATTCCTGTGGTTTGATAAATTTAGTGCTATAAACAAACAAACCTAATACATTTTAAATAACCTAGTTGTATGTTTGTGGTTTCCAAAGAATGCACTTGTAACTCAGTGAGCACAACGGTCGAGTAATAATTCTAAGAGTTTTGTCTGAGTTGCTTAGACATGACTTGGCCACTATTGTCATAGGACAAGATTCCTTACCTCCTACCAGCTGGTAGGGCTGTATATGACCTCAGCTGACCACTGCAGGAATGACCACTCGCTCAATTCCTGGCAGGGAGACTGCAAATTCCTTTGCCTGTGAAATTTTCAGGTAGTAGGCAGCCATAGAAAGCAGCACCCCAAATCCAAACTGACTGTCATTCAAACAGTCTATGTGCCTCACTATTGATAACTTTGTTCTCACCTCGTCCTGTAAAAAAACAAGAGGAATCAGAGAGAAGTGGGATTCCTACGCTGGGCTGTGGGAATGGTTTTCTTGTCCTGCAGTGTTTACTGGCCCTGGCACACAGCTGTATGGGATGATAGGAAGCTAGGGGAGTCTTGATTTATCTTCTCTGTCTGACTCAGGATGTGTAAATTTTCCCCTTCCACAATAAAACCTCTTTCCCTCACATCTACGTCGTGTTATCTTATGTATCCCATCACAAGTCTGGTGCAAGGCAACTGGTGAACTGTCTGGACTCCCCTTTCACAACAGGGATGAGCATGGAAGGAGATGCTGGGCGTGGCCTTCCCATTACTGCTTGCCAGCTCTGGGCTTGTTCTTTTAAATGTTATGATTTGAAATATTTTAAACTAATCATTTAAATCATTATCCACTTTGGTTTTTACCTTATATCTCCACAACGTTTAAAAATGTCAATTTCCAATAGCATTCCCCCCCTCCCCTTCATTCCTTCAACACAGCTCCAGAAGGCTGTTTCCTGTAACAGGCTGGGTGCAACCGAGGTAACCTGAGGTTCAGTGGAAATGGAGGGGAATAACAGCACACTGTAGACAAAGCCCAGGCAACACAACCTACTGTTAAATATACATGTAGATGTTTTTAACACTTTGTAGACTTTCTACCCAAGAACGTATTTCTCACTGAAAATCTTTCTTCAATCCCTAAGCTATTTATGTTTTCTGGAACCATCTTCATTTACTGGCTCATTGTCTCATAGTTCTAGAGCTCAGAACTCTGTCAAGAAAACAAAGAAAGGCTCAGAAATGTCTATAATTTTATTTGCAGAGAAAGTTATTTTCCCTTTTCCTCAACTGTTTCAAATGGATATAGAGTGGAAGTTTCTTGTTCTTTTTATTTATTTTTATTTTTTGAGACGGAGTCTCTCTGTCACCCAGGCTAGAGTACAGTGGCACGATCTCGGCTCACTGCAACCTCCGCCTCCTGGGTTCAAGCGATTCTCCTGCCTCAGCCTTCCAAGTAGCTGGG